>NC_056743.1:663752720-663757720 GCF_019279795.1 Protopterus annectens | reverse complement strand
TATCCCCATATCTCTAAATATTTTAACTCTGAGACTACACACTAGTAGGAAGAGAATGTGTAAAGTTCCTTTTAACCACTTTTTCACTAACATGGCTGATGTTCTAATGAAATGGGAATTCGATGAAGAATACCAAAAAATTCAGTCTAAAGGACTCGTATTTGTGTGTGTGTGTGTGTGTGTGTGTGTGTGTGTGTGTATATATATATATATATATATATATATATATATATATATATATATATATATGTGTGTGTGTGTGTGTTTGAGAGATCTGTGTTTTTATGTACACATTTATGTATGTACTACTGGAACTTCAGACTGTGGTATGGCCAGTTTTGGTGAAGTCCCTGGAGCACCACCTTATTAAGTGACTTGCTCAGATCCGCACACCTCGCTATACCACACTGTGAATTATACATGGAAGAACAATGGTGGGGGGCTATGAGGATCTTGGTTGTTGTTGTTGTTTATCTTTCGGCTTTTCCCGGTTAGGGGTCGCCACAGCGGAACTCTGGTCCGCTAATGACTGATATGAGATCTTGGTTGTAATCTGCTGGAATTTTTCAGGAAGGTCAGTAACTGATAGCTGGTTCTTAGTGACTTAAATAAGATTAGAAAGGTTCTATATTACATCATCGACCGCTTAGGTTGTCGAACGACTGAACGTCGACAACTTAAAATCACAAATGGCCCTTTCCACACAGGGAAAGAAATCTGTTCGCCAAAGTAAAAAAAAAAATTATTTAAACAGAAATTGAGTGGGGGGGCTGTGCCCCCCCCCAATTAAATATACCAGCTTCGAGATAGCTCGATGTTGTACACATGGCAAAATCCCCATGACAGAAATGACTTGTTTTTCTGTGTGGAAACTGCCATTTGCGATTTTAAGTTGTCGATGTTTAGGCGTTCGACAACCTAAGCAGGCAACAATGTAATATAGACCCGATAAGAAAGACAGTATGTAAACAGTGTGTTCCAATAACTTGAGACAGACAGAAGTTGCTCCTTAAAGAACGGTAAAGGAAAGCCAACTTCTTAAGTACAGATTCCAGTGTTTACAAATATGACTTCAGTCACCACTTGAGACCCAAACACACAGCCTTCAGGTTTATAAGTTCATAGGTAAGTACTAGGCAATTAGTACAGAGACCAATACAAGCCTAGCAAAAAAAAATAATAAATAAATAAAAAATTCAAAAGTTCTCACCAGCCTAAAGGATGGCAAGACAAGATAGCCCAAAGAAGAATTTTAAGGCTACCCCATCCAGTTATCCAGGTTTACCTTAAAGGTGGCAAGGGTGCTACTATTTTTACCATATGGTAGAAGGTTGTTCTGGAAGAGACGGATATATTGTGGTGTGAATTTATAATGCTAATGTATCTTAACTATCTGTTGATGAAGGTTTAGTTCCTTTTATTGCATATTTGATGTAGTTTTTTTCTTCTGTGATGGAATATGAGGTCAAAGAGGTAAAAGAGGGTTTGAACTTTCAAGGATCGAAAGGACAGACACAGCTCTCCATGGTGAAGCCTATAAGAGACTGAATAAAAGAGTGGGTTGCCAGAATGTCCTGATAAAGTACAGTGGTCTAAGTAAACTTACCATGACAGTAAATGTTCGAATGATCACTACTGTAGTAGTCTTAACTATATAAGGCTGCATTCTGCCAAGAATATAACAGCCAACCAGTGTTCAAAGCTTTATGGTACCTTCCATGCACCTAAACTGTCAGTCAGCTCAAGCTGAGCTGTCTAAAAGGACATGAAAAGCAGAGTTCCTCCCAATTTGATTTCAAGTGCAACTTGGCAATTGGATGGGGAACAGGAAATTCATCCCTAGTTTGGCATCTGTGGCTCTAATGGACACAGACAACCTGTAAATGGTTCATCTCCCAGGCCCCTGCTTGCAAATATTTAATCTCTCAAGCCCCTGCTTACACGTATCAAGGGTATCAGAACTTGTCAGATTTTTGGGATGCATGGCTAGGCTTAAAAATGCCCTTGTAGTCATTAGCCTAGTAAATACCTATGAACCTACGTTTGGGTGCCAAGTCCTTCAGAACTTTCATGCCAACAGAGAGAGGGTGGCTTAGCTTTGAATGTAAAACATTATTAACAACAAAAAGTAAATGTTCACGCCAAGGGGAGAGAAGGAGGGAGCAGCTACTGCAACAGTGACCATTCAAACATCTATTGTTATTGTAAATTTACTTATGCAATTGTACTATGTTCATCAGATTGATAACTGCTGCAGCAGCCTCAGCTACATGGATAGATTACTCTAGCTTAATGTATTGGGAGATGGAAGGTGAACGGTCCAGGTTCCCCTAGAGAATGATCCTAGCAAAGCCTGATCTAGACCTAGAAAAGGAATTAAGTTTGTAGTGCCCTGTAAATGTATGCATAGATGACCATGTTGCTACGTCTAGAATAATTCTAGAATGTAACCCTTTCCAAAACGCAATAGATGAAGCTACTGCCCCGGTAAAGTGAAACTTGATCCTGCTGGAAACAGTTTTATTATGCTGAGTATAACAAAAGGTAATAGCCTGGGGCAAACATTTGGAAATAGTCTGTTGCATCACATTGTCCCTTCTTCTTACCTTCATAAGAAATGAACAACTGATCTGAAGATCTGAAAGCTTTACTTCTGTCAAGGCAGTATCTGTGTTTTATGTGGAAATCCAAGGTACGGCTTATACTTTCTCCCGCATTTTAGGTTCAGGAATGAAAACGGAGAGATGGATTGTTTGGTTTAAAGGAAATTCAGGTAACGATTTAGGCATAAAAGGATGATTCATTTTTAAAGGAGGCCTATCTCTTTGGAAAATAAGATAGGGTTGATTCGCCATAAGAACTTGCAAATCTATTTCTCTTCTTGCAGAGGTCAGAGCAACCATAAAACCATTTTGTTAAGAATTTCACGTCAGCTGGATTAGCTGGTTCAAATGCAAAAAGTGTTAGCTTCTTTAACGCAAAAATAAGATCCCAAGGAGGGGCCACTGACTTTCTTGACGACCTCTTATGCAAAACCCCATTAAAAAAAAAAAAAAAACACATGAGACCGCATTGAAAAAGGAGGATACATAGGCAGACATTCTGAAATTGCTAATAAAAGAATAGTAATGGATGAGTAAGTTGGCCACAGGATAGTAACTCACACAAATATTGTTAAACCACAGAAACTCTAGTCCTGAATGGGTGCTGGTCATGATACTGGCACCAAGTAGAAAACCTTTTCCATTTGCTAATATATGATTTTCTAGTAGCAGGCCTTCCATTAGCACCTGCTGCATGTCCTCAGTAAACAGGAAATTCATCCCTGGTTTGGCATGTGTCTCTAATGGACTCAGGCAACCAGTAAATATTTCATCTCAGAATACATTTTCTTCACATTTAAGAGGCCATTGTCCTTGCTCCAGTTGTTAACATTGGTTAACCCATGCTGGAGCAATTTTGAGTCACTCAAATAAGAACGCTTAATTTAAAAGTAATTTGCAAACCTAGACAAACATAGGCCATATGTGCAGGCCTGAAGGTCTGAGAAATAGATGCCAAAAAGGAGAGGGCTACACATTGAGCCCTGTGGTACTCCCCTGGTAATGTTTATGCTTTCAGAAGAGGCACTGGTGATGCTAACCATATAGATAATATCAGATAGTCAGTTAGCAATCTGCTGCACAACATAAGAGTTTATATTCAGATTTACAAGTCTGTCATTGCCTATATAGGGAACAGTGTGTAAGACCTTGACCAGATCCAGGTCCAGATATGCTTTACGTACTGCATTACCACTATCCACTGCTTTGTTTCTTTTTCAAAATAAATAATGACATTAAAGACAGACCTTTCTTTGACAAAGCCAAAATGGTGAGGGTCCAAGCTTAAGAGTTACTCAATGCCGAGATACTCCATAACTTTACATATTATGCTAGTGAGATGAATAGGTCTGTAGTTTCCAGCATCCACAGATGGACCACCCTTGTGCAATGGCACTACAACAGCTGTTTTACAAGCTTCAGTAATGCAAGCAATGCAGAGGGTTCAGATAGGTCATATATGATACTCATAATAAGGCAGCCTAGTATGTTATCAGGACCTATGGGATAGGCGTTCTTAGTGTTTGAGAGGGCTGAGAGAACTTGTTCCATAGTAATTCTTATGTTGTGTAGTGGATAGCTAACTGACTATCTGATAGCATCTATATAGTTAGCATCATTGGTGCCTCTTCTGAAAACATAAAAGTTACCAGTGGAGTACCACAGGGCTTAATCTGGAACCCCCTCCTTTTTGGCATCTATTTCTCAGACCTTCAGGCCAGTAATTGTGGAACATTTGGAATAGTTATAACGTTAGTGAATAAAATTTGCCCTAAATTAGTCAGTTATGATATTAGCTATTTTCTTTGGGTCAGAATGTGTACCGTACTATTGTGGACTACCTCCAAACATTGTTGGGATTTATTTCTTAACTTTGACACAGTTATTTTTGGCTTTAGTGGGTACTGTAAGCTCATACTCAGCTTTGAGCTTCCTAATGGTTCCCTTAAAATCTTTATTAATTTGCTTAAGAGTGCTCATAATGTCCATAGAATGAGACCTCTTATAACATAAAGCAAATTATTTTTTTGTATATCATTTATTTACATGGATATTTCACCAGAGAGTGTTGTTTTTACATTTCTTATTATATTTGGTGCAGATAGAGACAGACACATCAAAACAACTATTTTACGTGGGAATAAAAATCAGAGGCATAGACAACAGAGCAGATTTAACGAAGGGATCCATCTGAGGGGATATACAGTGGAATTTATTAGGTTGTCATGCAACTTGAAATCCCTAAACACAGGGATGTTTACAGGGTAAGTACCACCAGTTGTAAAGGAAAATGTCACTAATTTATGGTCGGATTTAACAAGGCAGGGTGATACATATGGACATGTGCAAGAAGTGGCCATGTTTGTAAGGAATAGATCAAGGATACTGGGGCCCCTG
>NC_056743.1:663672720-663747720 GCF_019279795.1 Protopterus annectens | reverse complement strand
ACAAAGGAATCTGATAAGTGTATCAGTGGTCTATCATAACACAATACCAGGGATACAAAAAATATGCCTAGATTCAACATACCAATTCTCCTTGGATTGTACTTTGGATTTAAAGAGGAAGCAAGAAAGAAAGCGGGGATGCATCTGGAAAGATCATCCTTGTCTGAGAAAGGATTAGTCAGGACTTGAGCATTGACAGAGCCAATGTGACTTTAGATGGTGATTGTGCGAAAAGGCATAGGAGGAAGGAAGGCGGGAGGAGGGAGTTCCATATTTTACCAATGGCATTGGTAAAGTGAGTCCCCATTGTTGGCTGACTGTTTGAACTATTGTTAACATTGGAGATGCAGACTGCTGAGATTATTGCTTAAAGTTGAAAATTAAATTTTTCAGCGCTGGAGTTTTGTCAGGTTGGTTCAGGATTTTAAATGCTTCAATAAGTTGGGTCTGCTGTAGAATGTAAATGAAAATGTATTAGACATATGAAGAAGTGAGGTTACCCATGAAAGGGCTTGTGTCGAATAAAGATTTTTATACTGGATTCTACAGCCATCTCCAAGTCGTGGTGATTTGCTTTTTATTCTGGATCTGTTTTGTGCAGGACAAGTGAGTTCTAAAGCTTTGGTGGCAGTCTTGTGCTTTTACTTAGATATGTTGGCTTTAATAGGGAAAGTACTATACACTTTACATGTGTGAATTGTGTGGGTCAGCAGCACTTACCCTTGTCATCATCTAGAGAAGTATATCACCTGAAATTTTCACAGTCTCGATCCAAAAGAGCTGGTCTATAAAGGTAAATCCTCTGGTATGATGCTGAATAAATTCAGGTCTCTCTGTGACAGTATAGTCTGCATGAATGGCTTTGTGTTTTGCAATAACCATATGTATGCTAGCCCATTATGAGATTACTTGTACAATTAGAGGCTTTGAGCCCCACCGTCTTACAATGAATCAAACATACTTCTAAACCCAAGACTGGAAAAACTTCCTTATCAGCCTCAACAAAAGGTTGAGATCCCTCATCAAATCCTCTAAAGCTAGCTATGAAAACAGATTTGCAGCAGATAGTAAAGACAACCACAAGGCCTTCGATAGTTATGTAAAGAATCTCCATGGCAGTACCCAGATTTGCTCTGAGCTACTGCACAATGGTACCTCGTATACCGAGCTAACAGATATTGCTAATATACTGGC
The DNA here is from genome assembly GCF_019279795.1 of Protopterus annectens. NCBI lineage: Eukaryota > Metazoa > Chordata > Ceratodontiformes > Protopteridae > Protopterus > Protopterus annectens. Next base: position 663,746,526 of record NC_056743.1, on the reverse strand, counting down.
CAACAGATTCAGTGCCAACTTTACCCCCCCCCCCAAAGGACCAATCACATTAGCAGTAGATTGCCAGGCACACAGCATTACTGCTGCACAGGTTAAAAGAGCACTGTCCAAGGCCAAGAATACAGCTTCTATGGGACCTGACAATATCCTTGGCTGTGTTTTACATGAACTACAGAGTGAACTGGCACCTCACCTGTGTGCCTCACCTCAGGCTTTGTCCCTACCGAATGGCGCACTGCTACAGTCATCCCTCTCCAGATGGAAGGAGTGACTACAGACCCCAGGAACTATCACCCCATTAGCCTGAAGAGTCTGATATGCAAAGCTATGGAATGCATCATCATGGACCTAATAAACAAGGATATAGGGAAACTCCAAACACTGGATCCTACACAGTTTGGTTTTGTGAAGGGTAGATCATGCCTGCTCAAATTGGTCAACTCCTTTAAGTCACTCACCAGAGCTATGGATGAAGGCAAGGTGGTTTAAACAATCTACCTTGATCTGGCCAAGGCCTTTGATACCATTCCTCACTCAGGAATCATAGAAAAACTCACTAAGCTAGGCATCAACCGCTGTATCACTAGGTGAGTTGCAAACTGACTCACAGATAGAACCCACAGTGTGAAAATAGCTGACTCCAAGTCCAACTGTCAACCAGTCACGAGTGGAGTCCCACATGGTTCGGTCCTGGGTCCTCTCCTGTTTGGTATCTACTTCTCTGAAGTCCAGGCCAACACAAAGGGACTCTGGCTGACAAAGTTGACAGATGATTGCAAAATGGGAGCTATTATTAACTCCCCAAGTGATGTTGACATCCTACAGAAAGGTCTCACAGGGACCAACAACTGGTGTCAGAACCATGGCCTTAAGCTCAATGCCAAAAAATGTGCCGTCATCCCCCTTGGGAAAAACCCGGTTCCCTTGAATTACCACATCGATGGTAATCCACTGAACAAAAAAGGCGTTACATGAGATCTAGGAATATAGGTTGACAACAACCTCTCTTTTGACCACCACATTGCCACTGTGGTCAGAAAGTCCTTCTATGTGGCACATCTCATTACTAAGGGTTTTGCATCTAGGAAGAAAAAGGTCATTGTCTCCCCCTACTCTTCCCTTGTTAGGCCAGTCATCGAGTACAATGCCCCATTTGGCATGTACTTCACTAGACACCTGCAACAACTAGAGAGGCTGCAAAAGTACCCCACAAAGAGGATCCTAGGCCTTAAACACTTGTCCTTTATGGACAGACTCAAAAAACTTCAACTATTCTCTGTCTCATATCGCCTACTTAGAGGCAATCCCTGCTTGACATACAAAGCCATGTCTTACCCAGCCTTGTTAGAAATGCTACATCTAAAGAAATCCCAGTCCCTCTGCACCACACACTCCAGAGACCTCAACCTCATTACCACAATCAACAGAACATGCTGGAGGGACAGTATCATAACCCAGAGACTGCCCATGCTATGGACTAGACTTCCCATATATGTCAAGCAGAGCACCTCACTGGCCCTCTTCAAGAGAAATCTTGATGAGTGGATGGGAAATTGGTGGCAGTACCCCTTGTGGTGACTGTTCTGCCTGTGCATATGTTTTGAAGACTAAAGAATTCACCAGCAGTAACACCTTTAAGACATATCATATCCGGTCTTTTGGGAATTGTAGCCGTGACTGGGTCATATATTTAGCAACCTCTTTTTGTTCCATTTTTTTATGTGGAACAAACATCTCGGCCACTGAGGTTTCATATAACTTAACACCTCAGTGACATCAGAAATAAAAAAATGTCCAATTCATTATTTAAACATACTATAACCCACACCACTGCTCGGTTTAATTTTACTATAACAGATAAAGTCCAGGGCAATAAGATGTGTAAAGCAGGATGGCATACCATTTTGAATAAAAAAGGAATCTAGTCGGATTATTAGGCTGGGTACTTTGTTTAAGCCTGGCCTTAATGAGCTTGGTTAAATTTGGTATGAACTAATAAGAAGATGACTCTTATGTATTTTATTATTTAAATGAATCATTTTTTTGTGTGTCATAGCACTGAAGAAGGAATTACCATTGCTAAAATTGGTTTGCCTATTACTTTGGAGTTGCCACAATAAAGGATTGAATATTCTTCTAACCTCCTTTGGTGCTGGACAATTGTTGTGTTCATGGTTCAGTTGGTTCAGTCCATGCACCTTGTACTTGCGTGCCTTTTGTGTTTCTCAAATAGAAAATTCACCCCAGGGATCACTCCAGTGGCTCTGCTCGACAGAGGCACTGGGAACTAAGGTTGGGTGGCACGATGTCACTTGCTCCTAAAGCATTTTTATATAGGTAAAGTACTTATATATTAAACAAAGTACTACATTAGCCTAGAATCCCCTTGAGTACCCATTTCCCTATAGGTCCCTTCTGACTCAGTTACACAGAAAACTTTTTCACTTTTTCTAGCATGTCGAAGGGTCAGTTACTAGCGTCCTCTCCTGTTCAGCTGGTGAATCTGGGCATCTTGAGGCAATGTTACAATTGCCTCATGTACACAGACAACCCACTCCTTCTCCCACAAAACACAAATACATGTGAGAAATGCAACTATATAGCCAAACTGGAGGCTGAGCTCTCTCAACTCCTAGGACTGGCAAGACCAGACAGGAGGAGAAGGAAAGCCACTTGCCACCACAAACCCAGTTTCACATAGAACTATCACAACTGCAAAACAAACACATAAACACACAAAGACATACTGGGAGGCACTGATCCAAAAATCTACCAAAACTACAGAGGCCTCCAAAGCAGACACAACTCCAAGCTTACTGCCACCTCAAGACATAAGACATGCAACACATAGTTCTCCAAAGTCAGTGTAAGCTAAGCAGTCCACAGCCCTCTTAAGGCCAAACACAATGCCAGACACACTTGTTATAGGTGACTCCATAGTCAGACACACTGGCGTCCCACTCACCAGACTGAACAAGGAGAAAAGATCACAGTAAGCTGCCTGTCAGAGCGCTAGAATCCATACATAACACACAAGCACTCAGGTCACTCCACAGCAAGTACAAGTATGACTCAGTCATTGTCCATGCCGGTGTGAGCGGGACCTGAGCCGTGCACCTCCCTGGACTACATGAGAAAGAGACATAGAGGAGCTCTCAGATTATAGTGTAGGCGGTATGACTTCCTGACCCTGAGCAGTATCCTACCCTCACTGCAGGAAATGATGCACCACAATACAGAGGCCAAAATGATCAGCTAATAATTTAGGCCTTAATTACTGGTGTCATTCTAAGGGGGATCCAATGTCTGTCTGCCTGGGATGACAAGCCATGCTGCGCCATAAGGGACAGCTTGCACCTGTCACCCTGGGCTTCCGGATATTGGCAAGGCTCTTGCCACCCACATAGTGCCTTTTTAGGCAAGGCTCAAATGATAAACCACACAGCCTAGAAAACAAAAATGGAGAAAAACTAAAGAAGGTAATACTGCTCAATTCTAGGCAGCTTTTTAGGCAAGATGTGCTGTGGAATTGTTTGCATGATAAATTACTGACTTCTTATTACAGGCTTGTATGTGTTTTGGAGAACATAAGTGGAAAATGTAAATATGTGCTTGCAAACTGAAATGTTATGGAAATTTGAATTATAATTTAGATACTTTATAAATAGGCTTTTATAAGTGTATACATATACATTCAGATTTCTAGTTTAGTCAATGGCATGTACTTTGTAGAATGCTACTTTAAACTGAAAGTGCTTCTTCACACCATAACAATGCATTGGTTGGTTTTAATCGTGTCTCAAGAGGATATTTAAACCAAGAGCTGTTTTTAAAATGTATTAGACATATGAAGAAGTAAGGTTACCCACGAAAGGGCTTGTGTCGAATAAAGATTTTTATACTGGATTCTACAGCCATCTCCAAGTCCTGGTGATTTGCTTTTTATTCTGGATCTGTTTTGTGCAGGACGTGAGTTCTAAAGCTTTGGTGGCAGTCTTGTGCTTTTACTTAGATATGTTGGCTTTAATAGGGAAAGTACTATACACACTTTACATGTGTGAATTGTGTGGGTCAGCAGCACTTATCCTTGTCATCATCTAGAGAAGTATATTACCTGAAATTTTCACAGTCTCGATCCAAAAGAGCTGGACTATAAAGGTAAATCCTCTGGTATGATGCTGAATAAATTCAGGTCGCTCTGTGACAGTATAGTCTGCATGAATGGCTTTGTGTTTGGCAGTAACCGTATGTATGCTAGCCCATTATGAGATTACTTGTACAATTAGAGGCTTTGAGCCCCACCGTCTTACAACGAATCAAACATACTTCTAAACCCAAGACTGGAAAAACTTCCTTATCAGCCTCAACAAAAGGTTGAGATCCCTCATCAAATCCTCTAAATCTAGCTATGAAAACAGAATTGCAGCAGATAGTAAAGACAACCACAAGGCCTTCTATAGTTATGTAAAGGATCTCCATGGCAATACCCAGATTTGCACTGAGTTATTGCACAATGGTACCTCCTATATCGAGGGAACAGATATTGCCAATATACTGGCCAACAGATTCAGTGCCAACTTTACCCCCCCCCAAAGGACCAATCACATTAGCAGTAGATTGCCAGGCACCCAGCATTACTGCTGCACAGGTTAAAACAGCACTGTCCAAGGCCAAGAATACAGCTTCTATGGGACCTGACAATATTCCTGGCTGTGTTCTACATGAACTACAGAGTGAACTGGCACCTCACCTGTGTGCCTCACCTCAGGCTTTGTCCCTACTGAATGGCGCACTGCTACAGTCATCCCTCTCCAGACGGGAGGAGTGACTGCAGACCCCAGGAACTATCACCCCATTAGCCTGAAGAGTCTGATATGCAAAGCTATGGAATGCATCATCATGGACCTAATAAACAAGGATATAGGGAATCTCCAAACACTGGATACTACACAGTTTGGTTTTGTGAAGGGTAGATCATGCCTGCTCAAATTGGTCAACTTCTTTAAGTCACTCACCAGAGCTATGGATGAAGGCAAGGTGGTTTAAACAGTTTACCTTGATCTGGCCAAGGCCTTTGATACCATTCCTCACTCAGGAATTATAGAAAAACTCACTAAGCTAGGCATCAACAGCTGTATCACTAGGTGGGTTGCAAAGTGACTCACAGATAGAACCCACAGTGTGAAAATAGCTGACTCCAAGTCCGACTGTCAACCAGTCACGAGTGGAGTCCCACAGGGTTCGGTCCTGGGTCCTCTCCTGTTTGGTATCTACTTCTCTGAAGTCCAGGCCAACACGAAGGGACTCTGGCTGACAAAGTTCACAGATGATTGCAAGTTGGGAGCTATTATTAACTCCCCAAGTGATGTTGACATCCTACAGAAAGGCCTCACTGGGACCAACAACTGGTGTCAGAACCATGGCCTTAAGCTCAATGCCAAAAATGTGCCATCATCCCCCTTGGGAAAAAACCCGGTTCCCTTGAATTACCACATCGATGGTAATCTACTGAACAAAGAAGGCATTACATGAGATCTAGGAATATAGGTTGACAACAACCTCTCTTTTGACCACCACATTGCCACTGTGGTCAGAAAGTCCTTCTATGTGGCACATCTCATTACTAAGGGTTTTGCATCTAGGAAGAAAAAGGTCATTGTCTCCTCCTACTCTTCCCTTGTTAGGCCAGTCATCAAGTACAATGCTCCATTTGGCATGTACTTCACTAGACACCTGCAACAAATAGAGAGGCTGCAAAAGTACCTCACAAAGAGGATCCTAGTCCTTAAACACTTGTCCTATATGGACAGACTCAAAAAACTCCAACTATTCTCTGTCTCATATCGCCTACTTAGAGGCAATCCCTGCTTGACTTACAAAGCCATGTCTTACCCAGCCTTGTTAGAAATGTTACATCTAAAGAAATCCCAGTCCCTCTGCACCACACACTCCAGAGACCTCAACCTCATTACCACAATCAACAGAACATGCTGGAGGGACAGTATCATAACCCAGAGTCTGTCCATGCTATGGACTAGACTTCCCATATATGTCAGGCAGAGCACCTCACTGGCCCTCTTCAAGAGAAGTCTTGATGAGTGGATGGGAAATTGGTGGCAGTATCCCTTGTGGTCACTGTTCTGCCTTTGTATATGTTTTGAAGACTAAAGAATTCACCAGCAGTAACACCTCTAAGACATATCATATCCAGTCCTTTGGGAATTGTAGCCGTGACTGGGTCATATATTTAGCAACCTCTTTTTGTTCCATTTTTTTTATGTGGAACAAACATCTTGGCCACTGAGGTTTCATATAACTAAACACCTCAGTGACATCAGAAATAAAAAAATGTCCAATTAATTATTTAAACATACTAACCCACACCACTGCTCGGTTTAATTTTACTATCACAGATGAAGTTCAGGGCAATAAGATGTGTAAAGCAGGATGACATACAATTTTGAATAAAAAAGAATCTAGTCGGATTATTAGGCTGGGTACTTTGTTTAAGCCTGGCCTTAATGAGCTTGGTTAAATTTGGTATGAACTATAGGAAGATGACTCTTATGTATTTTATTATTTAAATGAATCATTTTTTTGTGTGTCATAGCACTGAAGAAGACATTACCATTGCCAAAACTGGTTTGCCTATTACTTTGGAGTTGCCACAATAAAGGATTGAATATTCCGCTAACCTCCTTTGGTGCTGGACAATTGTTGTGTTCATGGTTCAGTCCATGCACCTTGTTGTACTTGCGTGCCTTTTGTGTTTCTCAAATAGAAAATTCACCCCGGGGATCACTCCAGTGGCTCTGCTCGACAGAGGCACTGGGAACTAAGGTCAGGTGGCAAGATGCCAGGGTAATCCTATGGGTTAGGCTTGTAAAGGCTCCAGGGCCATTAGCCTAGTACACGCCTATGAACAGTATACCTTTTCAAAACTCATTGAACAAAATATTTAACGCAACAAACAAAAAGCATGCTAACTATTCCAGGGACTATTTAAATTTTAAACAACTTATTGTACAAAATCAAAAAAAGTGTACACTGTGCTGTATTTAATATATGTCTGTCTCTGTCTACATTCTTGCATTTTGTAACCATTTTTAGGGACTCGCCAGCTTACAGTGTCAGTGCAGCAAGCAAGTAATTTAAGAGTCACAATCAGATGTATGAAGACATGAAGACATCAGGAATCATTTTTGACAAACAGAAGTTTCCCACACCTGAGTGCTAAACATTGAACTGGGCTGATTTTTATGAGTCATTTTCTGCCACTACGTGGAGGGATACCATTTATTTATTTTTTATTTATTTATTTTTATTTATTTTACATTTACTGGAGAGGCTAATTTATTTTTGTACTTAGTCCCTTCTCTTTCTTGCTTAATGTTTGAACACCATGGCATCATTGCCCTACTCTAACATGTTTGACTGTTTTCCAGCAGAAAGGCACAACCATTAGGGAAAATAAAAACAAAAGAAAGCCTGCCAACAGTCACAACAGAACTCCTATCAAGCCTATCAATTTCAGCTGTTTGCCCAGTCATAGAAGGATGAGGCTCTCAAGATAACTTTGAGAACTTAACATTTCTGAAACCCAACCCATATCACATCACATCACATCACATCATGTCATATTACATCATATCACTTATGAATTGCTACAGAGCAGGCAAGGTCTCCATGAAGGATACAAGAGTTTAATTGATTCAACTTTCTTTTGAATGGGGCAGTCAGTTGTAACTTGACTAAATCAAAATCATGAAACTTGGTTAATTAGAAATTTATTCCCATGATAAATTCACCAACAGTAAATTATTTCAGTGTTAAAAGACATGTAGGAGTGCAGGCAATGCAATCCCTCACACGGGAATGCAGGAAAATTGTCCCACTGCAAAAATAATTTTGTTGTGATTTTGTTTGTTTGATCTGATTATATCAACATTGCTTTGCTGAATGTACTGTTTGTTTCTGTCTCTTAACAACTATGCTACATTAACTGTATTTGAAACTGTATTAAGTATACTGGAAATTATATTAATCTTGGTCACTGAGCCTGGGATGCCAATGAAAAGGGTCAGTAGACCAGCTCACCTACTCAGTTAACAAATAAAATAAATAGGCTGCAGCTGAATACATCATTTGGATCACCCTATTTAGCTGTTAAAGTGAAAAGTGAGCACAGAAAAAAATGAAATAGCTTGTTCATGGCTGCTTCTGTTATCACCATACCAATACTGTTCAGTGGAATTCAGTTTACAATTCATGACATACAATTGTAAATAAAGATCCTCCTAGTGCCTAAGGACAAAAAGCTATAGCTGAGAAGCCATTAAATTAATGTAAAACTTTCTATTATTAAAAACTATTTTGGATAATAACAATAACAGATCTCTATGTTGAGAAAACAATTCCTTTCTCTAAAGAGGTTAACTTCCATACTTGTATACTTTAGATCAGTTGGCAGAGCACATGCTCTGGGACTACTTTATTAGCACCACAGTTAAAACAGGTTTCCACAGGACATTTAAGACTTGAGATGGTAACATATGATTTGCCATATATTTATCCAAAAGCTCATTACCTTGGCAAAATCAGCAGTACTTGGAAATGTCAACAAATAATTCTGCCATTGTGCTAAGAAATAACCTCCCATTTTGAACAACAATTTATCAGACAGAGGGGAGATTCTCTTTTCCAGCTAATCTGAAACTCTGAGGTCTTTACCACATTTCCCACAGTGCTTGTCAAAGGACAAACAACCCTGCTTCAGTAGCCTGAATGTTTAAAAGGAGAATACTGCAGGTTAATTAAAGGTATGAATCAATTATACTTTCAATGACATTTTGTTGGCAGACAATTTGTTTTATTAATTGTCAAGACTACCACTCCAGATTTACCAAGAATTTTAATAATGTGTCTAAGCAGATTAATCTCTGCCTCAGTCAGAAGAGGATCATGGTGCCAGTATCACAGAATCAAACTTTAATAGAGGCTGACATCAGAGGCCTTGTTATCACTTCTATGAGAGCCAGGGGAGGCAGTCATACGTCTACCTCTAGAAATATGAAGATCATAGGTAGAAATATACATGGCTAGTCACCCTGCAGTATAAAACTTGTCTCTAGATGATTGCCACTGTCAAAGTGACACCCCGCCCCATGTGCAAAAATGGGAAAAATGGGTGTGGACAGACGGATGAATGCAGAAGTATTTCTGAGTTACTCTGAAGGAACAAACTTATTCTCATTTCTTTGAGTATTTTCAGAAGGCTCCACTCTCAGCGCATTGGTAAGTTATGGCAAAATATAATGCAAAATCAAAAATGTACCCCATCAAAAAAGGAACATTAAATCTAGATGCTAGTAACAAATTGCTGTCTCATCGTGGCACTGAATGGGGCAGCATTTAGCCTTGCAAGCCAATTGATTCAACAACATCAGTAAGGAAATTATTCACAACTTATGTTCAGGAATAATTCCTTCAAATTGTTGAAAAACATACCAGGATACGGAATATACAAGACGCTGTTTGTGTTCATAAAGAAATTACTGCTACTTCAAGTCAAGTTTTTACCACCACTGATGTGCAGTGCTCATGGGGTTAATAAAGTTAATTTGTTGCTAGATAATTCTGTCAAACTGAAAGCTAAACCAATGCACAGAAGATGAATAACATATTACATGAAAGCAAAACTGTGACTATGTAAAACTAATTGCAGTGATGCATTCAGTGGAAAAACTGCAGAAAGAATGTGAAAAGTTTTGGAAGAAGTTGTTTGAATGCAAAAAAATGAAATAATGTTTAACATCAGGATGTAGGCACACAACATCAGGAAGATATATTTTCCATAAGAACAAGATAATTGATTAAGGTGAGAGACAAAAATATAAGAAATGGAAAAGCGGTTGAACCACAACTTTGAAAATTGAAATAAGCAAGCTGGACAAACAAATTATGCAGAGTTGAGAAAAGATCAAGAAAATTTTGAAGAAAACTTATATAAAGATATTAAGCATATCAGGAAACCATTTTATAGATGCATAAGTGGAAGCAGTAAAGACACAGAAATTGATACGCTCTGTGTAGATTCTAAAATTTATTCTCAGATGCAACGGATTATAAATATACTTACAAAATCATATGCATAACAATATAGCTATATAACAATATGGCTCCAAAGAGGGTGTGATAAATTCTTCTAGTGATATCCCGGTAGCATCAGGTACTGAAATCAGGTTTGATTATAGTGAAAAAGAACTATACAAACTGGATCCAAACAAATCACAGGGAGAAGATGGAATTAATAATACTGACATGAGAATACTTCAGCAAGAACCTACAGTAGCATTATATCTTTTACTTACTAGGTCATATTAATATGGTGAGATTCTTCAAGACTGGAGACACACACTTATTAATCTTGTCTTTAAGGGAAAGAGAGTAGGGCAAAAACAGTCATCCAGATCTTCAAGTCTACTTTTATGCTGTACAAAAAAATGGAGGCGGCAATATTGGATACGTTATTGTCAGAATTGGAAAGGTTGGGACTTGAAACCATATATCACCATGCATTTGTTAAAAACAGATCTATTACCACCTCTGACATGACATACTATATGGAATTAAAAATTGTGTTGTGATGTAATTTATATAGATTTAACTTCAACATTTGATAGGATCATACATAAAACAGTGATCGATAAATTAGAACAACTATGTATTGATGTAATCTTGATATGATGGATAGCTGTTTGGCTTACAAATAGGGCATGGCAAGTATTATACAGCAAATGGACAGGTGAAATTTTTGGTTACAGCCAGGGTGTCCTAGGTACATACTTGTTTAGACTAAAATATCTGAATTTGTACAATGTCTTACACAGATATATTTAAGAGGAAACCTTTTTCAAGTACATAGGGCACTTACAGACAACTACCTCTGGGAAATGTTTGGGGTTATCAGAAAGTAGTTGAAAGCCATCAGACAACCTAGGGAAATATTCTAAAGTAATGAGAAGTGTACTAATTCATTTTCCGAGACGGTAGCTGATGCATAGAATAGATTACCAAATTATATTAAAGCAAGCACTACTTTAGATATTATTAAGAACAGCCTGGGCACTTATTATGGGAACAACTGTTTTGGTATATTAGCAGGCTAGAAGTGTATTAATGCCCGTGCCTGACTTATTTGTATGCATATATGTATGTATGTAACTATACAAGTGTTTATTTTACATTTTAAAATCATTAATTACTTTTTAAAATAAACATACCATTTTATAAGAAAATGCTAGGCAATGGAAGAAAAAAGCATTTTATAAATTGAAACAGATCACTCTACATCATCTCACAGCTCTCAACAAATCGGGGACAAATCTGAACAGAACCAGGGGTGCTCAAAATGTTAGCACTTTTAACTTGATAGATTGACAGAACAAGAGAATGTAAATTAATATTTTCTGAAGTGACAGTTGTCTATAACACTAATTATTGTAATTATGTGTTAAGTGCAATTCACCATCTTTTCTCCAAGAGTCACTTGTTTTAGGAGAGATTAAGAGGGACTGAGATAAAATCTGAGTCAAAACCAGTGACAGTTTTGAGGCATGCATCATCATTAAGGACTAGTTGCCTACACACAATAAAAAAGAAGCCTCTATAACTCAGGGACAAGAGGGTTCTTTGCCCAGTAAATCAACATTAGTTTAAGTTATAAGACAGGCTTTACCCTGGGTCACAGCATCCTTTATGTTGGCTGACTATGGATCACATTCTGACCCCTGGCTAGTATCAGCCGAGTTGGGACTAACAACTTATACAATCGGCTAACTGTGTATAAAATTTCTTCCTCTTAGACCTAGCCCATGCAGGCGACTGGAGAACATTCTGTACTCGAAAAGAAAAGCTTTTTGTTCTATAATTAAATATGTTACCATTAATTCTTTCTGAATGTTGCCTAATTTATGAGTGACTATCACCATACCATTCCAGGGTGATTGCGCAATAACAAGCAAGAGGAAATTATTATAATACAAAACATTTCTATCATCTGTATCTTTCCATGTTGGGTGTGAAGTGACCATAACATTTTCTGCTCTTTAGAAATTCATGATATTAAATCTTTTCTGGGTAGAATTAAATCCATTGACATTTTATGCAACAGGTTTCATAAAAAAGTATATCTTCATTGCATTGTATTTATTAATGTTATGTTAACTGAACCCCATTAGACTATTTAAATCATGAATATAAAAAAAGTAACAAGTTAAAAATAAACATCTCTACTTCCAGTATAAATAGTTGCCGCATACAATATTGTGAAATAAAACCATGTCTTTAGTGGGAATGTTAAAGGTTAAAGTTAAACCAGATTATACAAGTCAGAAGCTGCTTTATACAGTGCTAAATGTCATCAAAGTTGCATTTAAGAATTGGTTCTTTCATCAGATATGATGTTGTGATAAGAAGTAGGACAAACATGTGATAGTAGTTGGAAGAGCTATGAAAAATCACTCCAGATATGCAAAGACAGAGGACGCTTTGGTTCCACAGTCTGCACAGTACTGTGGGACCATAAATGTGTGAAGGATAGCGATAGATGACAGCAGGGGCTCACAGCATGTCCTGCTAGTTAGGGTTATGGCCAGTGTAAGACAATGTCACAGGCACACAGTCTGTATGAGAGCGAGGCTCATCAATTGACTAGTAGGCTAATTTTAGTTTGTGGGAGCTGGTCATAAACTTGGCCACTTTACTAATGGTTGTCTAGAGCAGGGATTTTGTCACTGCTGATAGGACAGCTTACTCAGCTGCATATACTGCCATCCCTTTTCTACTGCAATATATACTTCTCCAGTCAGAAGGGTGGTCATGCTGTAGATGTCCTCGAGTAAGGAATGGATGATCTTTGGTGTTCTGATAAAGTGGTTGGTGAATGAAATATTAGGCTGTAGGCATACTTTGCAAAATCAACACTTAAAAGGTTTCTTCTACTGTGAATGTGATTGCATAGCCAGTATGGATGTTGCAGAGTGTTTTGTCAGTCCATAAAAAGCATTAACTGCTTTACTGCTCATCCCAGACAGATTTAACTGAACCAGTCTTTCTGTGCCATTGACAGGCCCTTAGTTCATGACTAACTGGCAAGCTAGATGGCTAGATTTGTATCACATGCGAGTGTATATCTTTAAATATGCTAATGTCTACCTACAAGAAGTTGCACGTGGAACACCTCTAATTATCAGACTGAATAAACACTTAATGGATAGTGAAAGTACATCCACATTTTCTACATCATTTACTAAGCAACCTAACAAACATCAAGATGGCATCCAGTTACATGTGCTGCAATACACTTACAAAACTGAAGTCGCACACTTGTTTTGTGAGAGTTTGTATGTTTAGAAGTTCAAAATATAATAATCTGGGAGAATAATGACTGGACAGCAATGACCACGTATTTTCCTACTGTGAATACATTTAGCAAAAAACAGACACTTTGGACTCAGATTAGAGTGATGGGAATAACTAAATGAATACCATTCCAGTTTTTGCATGTTACAAAGGAGGAAGGCTTGAGGGTATTTATTACTTTTCTTGAAGAAGACAAATACAACATAGCAAGCCCACGTAACTTTACAAATCAACAGCAGTAATAAGAGCCCTCACAATTAAGCAGATTTATTCCCAGTCTTGTGAAATTTGCCAAAGCAATATCATACACAGATAAATGTAAATATGACAGCTGTGATATGTGTTCCAAGAAATGTAACGGGGGTTATCACAGGAGGAGTAAACCTGATCGAGACATGAAGCAAACAGAAAACTTAATTGGCCCTCATTAAGAAACAATTACAACCAACAGAACAGATGAAGAGAATGGTTACTGTAATAAAGCAAGACAATCATCGCATTTGTTCTGATCCGGAAGATTTCAGTAACATGATCAAAATACAGCATCATTAGTCATTTACAGATTGGGAAGTGATCTTAGCTATGTCAGATGTTAAGATCTTTTCAGCACTAAATGCAAATCAGAGATTCTTGCAGATAAAGCTCCATGTTACGTACATTTGAATGTACTATTAGGAATATACAGATTACTGACATTTGTTTATTGGGAAAGTCTGACTGGGAAATGCTACCAGTTTTCATTGGGAAAGCTCTGCTACAGACAACGTCACAGCAATTACAGATATAAATAACATGTAAGATGAATAAGCAAACGATACATTTAATATATTTGCTACAGGAAATTAAAGAGAATGGTTTAGTGGCAAAGGCATACAAAAAGAATAATATAGTTGCTGTTATAAAAAAAAATTAAAAGAAGGATTAACTGGCAAAGACATTATAACAGCAAAACAGGAGAAATACTGCATATACTGAATAAAATGTCTGAAGCTGTGGGAAAGGTGGATGAAAGGATAATATAGATGAATCAGGCTTAGAGAAGATATAACAGCGATAACAGAAAACAACTTATAGAATACTGTAAACAAGGAAGCTATAAGAAAATAATATAAAGATCAAATTAAATAAACTCAAACATGTTTGTAATGAGTGTGTGTGTGTGTGTGTGTGTGTGTGTGTGTGTGTGTGTGTGTGTGTGTGTGTGTGTGTGTGTGTGAGAGCAGATGGCATGGCGCTCCTGTAGAGAAGACAAATATAAAATAGGATAAATATTTACAAAAAGGAATACAAAAATGCCCCTACTTCATGTTAAATGGAGGGTTTATAGTTTGTGTTTACAGAGTTAGCTGGTGAAGCTGGGGGGGAGTATAGAAACTATTTAGTCAGGTATAGAGCAGAAGCAAAGTCAGAATTCAGCAGGAAATTCTTTTAGTGTAGATTTAAATGTGTAGAAGTTAGATATGGACCTCTAGGTAAGTGTCATTGAGTTCCAGAATTGCTGGAGTACAGGGAATTTCCTGCTTATCTCTCAGGTGGAGAAAAGATTTTTTTTTTTACCATATTAGCATAGTGATCTGGTGGGACAGTAGATGGGAAGAATGTTAATTATTGTTCTCACGTTCGATTCTCGGCTGGAGCGCCTTCTGTGTGGAGTCTGCATGTCCTCCCTGTGGTCAAGTGACATACAAAGACATGCAGGTATGTGCGTATGTGAATGGGTGTGCCTTCTTTGAAGGTTGGGTGTCGGACTAGCAACTCGGTACCGTAAAATTCCACTGCCAATCATTAGCAGACTGGAGTTCCCCTGTGGCGACCCCTAACCAGGAAGAGCCGAAAGACATTACTTACATATTACGACATGAACTACAAGTAGATTCGTATATGTGAGATGGTGTAGTGATTCAAGCAAATGTAGTTGTTTTAGGAAAGAGGAATGTTGGTTTTATTTTATTTGCTAGCCGGGGTGCAGTACTGATCTCCATGGACCTTTTTTTCAGGCTAAGCCCAGAAGCATTGCCTAGTTACAATGGAGACTGAGGAAATCAAAGCCGGGCCAACTGAACCACAGGAAACAGCCTAAAAGCTCATTAATCATCTGTTCCAACTGCCAGACTACAGTTTCCATGGGGTTTGTTGTCAGTGAATTTTGTAATTTTATTTTAGCACTGATTTAGTTAACTTCTTAGTGTAGGCAGTAGATAAGTGAACATTGTTGCCTTGTATAAGGGTGAGGGTAAGAGATGGGAAGCAGCTAGTTACTTTATGGCACTAAAGACATATTTAGTTCAGTATTACATTCATGGTTTCTATTTTTTATTATGTTTTAATGTATACATAAAATTTAAAGTTGCCATCTATTAACAGTGCTAGCAGTTTAGTGTATGGAACTGCTTCTATTATTGTATTATTGAAGGATATTAAGTTGTTTTTCCTGTGTGTGGGATTTACGGAAGAAAACAAATAACTTTGTTTTTTGGAGGTTTCACCGTAGTCAAGCATTGCGGAGCCACTCTATGATGGAGGTAAAAGCTTCTTGTGTGATTTATTGAAGATGGCTTAGGTTGTCTGTGGAACAAAAAAAAAATGTTAAATGATCTGTGTATTGGATTAAAGAGGTTTGCTGTGAGGAAGTATGCAAATTGTTAACAAGAACATTAAGGAGGAATGGCAAAGAATAAATCCTTGGGGTACCTCAACATTAACTGGCAAGAAGGAAGACTAGATGTTATGCCATTTTACAGACTGCTGTCTGTTAGGTAAGTACATACAGAACCATTGAAAGTAATTTGAGATAAGCCTGAAGAAGACATTTGTTTCAGAAGGATGATATGTACACCAGTGGCAAAGCTTCCAACAAGGTCAAGGAATAGAGGAAATAAGTTTGCCACTGTCCCTAGCGTGGTCGATCTTTGTGAAGGTTGTAAAGTAGAGGTTATGCTGTGGCCAGGGCAAAATGCATGTGGAGTGGGAGTGAGAAGTTGTTCATGCAGGTGGTACTGAAGTAGGTGCTTCTGAACACATTTTTCCTAAAATTTTAGACAGTGGAAAATATAGCTACATGTCTAAAGTTTGATAATTCATGTGGCTATAATATGTGATTCTTGTACTTACGTTTATAAGAAGAGAGAAGGAGAAGGCTATAGAGCCAACTGCAATTTTGAGGCATTCTGTTGATTGTGTTAGTTTTGCAGGATTTTATTTTTCATAGAGGAAGCTGAGATGAGCTGTTACTTATTCTATATTTTAATAATTTATCAGCATCAGTGAGCTACTCAATACAGCTGCTGCACAGGTAACTGATTGCTTGGAAATGTTTTCAGGCAGAAAAAGAGCATGGCAGGGCATTGACATATCTACTAAACTGATTATGACAGCATAACTTCAGCAAGCACAGTGACATTGAAGGATAATGGCCCACGTGACCTGGGTTCAATTAGCAGCTCAGATGTCTGAGGCACTGGTAAGGGGGGGATGGACATGTCCATCCTGTGGCAGGGCATCCACTCAGATGCTCTTCATGGTCTTGCGCAAGGGCATGCACTCAGATGCACTTCACAGTCCTGTGGAATGGTATGCATTCAGATCAGAGGCACTTCATGATTTATCTCTTGTGGGGGCTAGAGATGCACAGAGGGGGTGCTGTCATTTGGGAGACAAAGCATTGGTTGAGTCACAGACAATGTGGGACGATATCCCAGCATACCCATGACACCTTCATCCCTAGATATTATTGGGTGCGTGTAAGGGGATAGGAAATTGGAGTGTACAAAAAATCTTCCTCAACAGCAATACAACATTGCTCCACAGCATGCTTCATCTGCTCTCTGGCCTTATTTGGGTTGCAGGAAGTCCAGAGGAGGCTTGTCAGGTTCAGTGGACCTGGTGAGCGAATAGAGGCTCCCAGGAAAAATGAACTGTCAGCTGTGGGGGTTGGTGCAAAAAAATTAAAAATTCAAATTAAAGACATATAAAATAAGCCCTATGAGTCTGAAATACATGGTTCATATTCTAATTTCAGAGAGACAGAAGCCTGATATAAAGAATGCCATAATGATTAATGCGGTTGCCAAATCCAAATGACAAACAGGCCTCACATATGTTTTTAAGAATGATGCAGTTCCCTGCAATGTTTAAACGGGTCTATATTAAGTGATCGAATGGTCAAATAGTTGAACAGGTAACAGTCGACCCGTAACAACTGAAATGCCACAATGTCGAATGGAAAATAAAAAAAGAAAAACCCACCCAAACAAACCATTTAAATGCTCTATACAGGGGGCAAGCCCCTGAACCCCCCCCACACCCCCCACTACTTAAATATACCAACTCTGAGATCTAACTACAGTACAGACAATAGACAACTTCCATTGCCACACTGTATGGAGATCTCCACTGAACCGTTCAACATTGTAGCGGTTCGATTATAGCGGGTTGACTATTATGTGTTAGACTATTTGACCATTCTATCACGTAGTATAGACCCTGTTTAAACTGAGTGTGTTTGAGATAACTTTTCCTTAAAGAAAGCTGTTATAGCAAGTCATATATAGGAAAGTAAATTTTGAAATGCTTGTGAATCTAGCTACAAAAGCACTGATGTTACAATCTTCTGAATCAGACAGCTATGCTGCAAGCCAATCAGAATGGCACACAAGCTATGATCCTACACACACCAATACACAAAACAAGCATGCTCAGAAAGAAAAGGAGTTCTTAGAAATAGTGTGTGGATATCAGTTATGTCTACAGTAAAGATATTCAGGTAGAAAAACACTAGAAGCCATTCCAAATCATATTTAGAAAGTCTTTAAAGAAGACATCTGGAAGACAGCAGGGGCTGTTATTTACCCTACTGAAATATGACCTGAAAAGGAAGTACAAACCAGATAAATAATTACACCTAGCAAAATTAAGGAGAAGTGCATACTTGTTAGAGATGGACGGTAAACTGACAGAAAACAGAAACTAGATCATCAGTGGATACTACCACAGTTGTCAATGGCAGAAAAAGTAAAATAGTTTCAAAGCTGTAATGACACTGATATAAACATGCAGTTACTGAAAACATTGCAAGACTGACCTGATCAAATAATCTCACTAAAGAAAGAAATGCAGTCTTCTTATTCTTGCAAGGAATACTTCTGACATTGATTGCCATTCCAGACAAGCCTGTTGTGGCAAAATTTAGTCAAATTTAAAGGCTCATCTACTAAGGATCTTGCATACCTCTTAGGATTATCATAACCCATGAAAATAATGTAAACAGTAATATACCCCTTTCTCACTTATTGCTCTGCTAATCTAACACAGAAACCCTATCTATTGTATTCACTCCTTGTTAGCTCAGGCTTACTACCACTGACTTCCATCTAACATTGTGTGTTATCTCACATACACAATATGTTCTTACTTTAATCACTTGTCTTCCATATATGTTGCAATATAAGTTGTTGCTACTTAGTGCATAATTTGATAATTTAGCTGACTAGTCTAATGTGTATAATTATTGTTTCATACTATGTCAATGTACGACATCTCTTCTTTGCATATGTCTCCTGTTTCACCCATACTGGCCAAGGTTTTGACTGAAAAAGGTCAACAGACCAGCGCATACACTTATTATCTAATGCAAAAACAGACAGATAAGGTGAATCCAAAGCTTAATGTTCAAAAGCAGACAAAATAAAGGAAATAACTTGTGATCAAGATTTAAAGTCCAAAGGTGACAGTAAAAGTTCCTAACCATCTGAGAAGGTGACTGCATGAGAGGAGGTATGAATCACATCTGGGAATACCAAAGTGCAGAAACAGTGAAAGAGATATAAAACTGTCATCAGGAATGTTGACAGAAATTTAACAAACAGCACTCAGTGCTGCCATTTGCAGTTCATATCATGATAAAAATCCACAAGAAAAGATGTTACCATAATCATTACCAGGCTGTATGGGCAGTCTAATAGGCACAGATTGGTTTCTGTTTAAAGACGTAATTTATCTTCTATATAGTGATTTTTATTCCAAGCACCCCCCCCCCCCAAAAAAAAAAAAAAAAAAAACTGGCAGACACATCAAATGCAAATGGGATTAGTGAATTAAAGTTTATATACTCAAGAGAGGGAATTCCTCATGGTACCTGACAATGGTCCACAATCCAAAAGACAGGAATTCAGATTTTGTGTTTCTGTGAGTGAAAATTCAAGCATATATTGATGTCTAAACTACCTGTAGTCTAACAGACAAATAGAGAGCACTGGAATCTCATGAGAGACACTTACAGTAAAAACTATGGGGAATGAAAACTCATGTACAATTTTCCACTGCAGGAAATCAGTCTGTCACAGCTCAAATTGGCAGAGAAGGTTGAAATACAAATTATTTACTTAGCAGCATTACTGATGAAAAGAAGTCAATATAAAGTAAAAGGGAAACTGGAACAAAATCAGATTTAACTGAAGTATCTTGCCTGAAGTTCAAAAGGGAATAAAATGAGACAAAGAATGAATGCATAAGCCAAGGCTGCGTCTGCTAGCCAAAGCTGAAGTAGTAGGTGAAGTAGCTGACCAACACTCCTGTGTTAACTGCGAAGAAAACAGAATGCTGTACATGAGCAATTGCAAGTATTTCTATAAGAAAACTATGTTGAAGTTCAAGGAAGAGCAACAACCAAAATTGCTACAACCAGTACTGTCATGGGAAAAACAGGACTTTCAAGATAATGACAGTGAACATTTGCGAGTGAATCTGCTAATCATGCCTCCAGAAAAGGTGTGCATTAAAAACTGCACCCAAAAGTAAAATCAGTTGTCCACTGCATACAGTCCTAATAAATATCCCATACACACAAAAAACAAACAAACAAAAAAAACAAATAAAAAAAACAGATATCTAGACTCTACAGTAGAATAGACCATGATGGCAAGGACTGAAAAATGCATTTACTGATGTCAACAAAATGTGTTTAATGTTAAAGCCAATGACATAGCTATAATAAAATTATTATTAATTTTAAAAATGATCAGTGTAATTAATGCATGCCTGCTAGTCAAACCTATTTAAAGTAGGTATATTTTACATCAGAAATATAGTGTGTAGGATATATGCCAATGATAACTTACAGGAAGTTGCATGTCATGTGACATACTTCTTTCTATTAAGGAGACAGACTAAAGATCTTAGGGAGCCTGGAGGCACAGCATATCCATAGTATCAGTGTTGTTCAGTGAGTATGCTGATGAGTATCCAAATGTGGCAAAACTATTTATAAAACTGGTTAGGCAAAGACAGAGATATTACTTACAAAAATGTGAAAGTAACGGTCCCTGTATTGAATGCCTGGGTATTCTAGTCCTGGCATAGATTCTGCATGAATATTACAGATTTTAATGATGACATCACAGGACATTGACCAAGATTACTGTGGAATGCCTTACTAAGTCCTTCTCACCCCTAATGACAGCAAATATGTGGTTTACAATTTAATACTACCTGAAGGCTAAGTAGTGGACAGGTGTTTTCCCTTCATTGTCAATGCATTCATACAGTCAGATGTTCCAGGGTTACTGTATTCCTGAATGCTTGTTGAAATAGGTGGACATATAAACGAGGCAAATAGCAGCTTACAGATGCATGCTATAAATACCTGGTTATTTTCTATTAATATAGATTACTTGGGCTAAATTACTTTGAAATTGTTTTTTCCCCTTCCTTGCATCATCCTTGCAAACTTTCTAAGTACAGCATACTCCTTCATGGGACCATTAATACCAAGGCTTGAGTACGTGAGAAATCAACCTCCTTGTGTCTGCCACTGTCACAGCAAGCCACCTGCAATCCATATCCTGGCCATTTGACAGAGTAAACCAAATACTGGTGAGCACTGAACATATGCATTAAAACATCAGAGGGAAGTATCAGCTTCTGTCTGAGTACATTGCACATTATAGGGTGAAGAAAATCCAGAGCAATCATACCTAGCAAAAAGGCCCACATTTCTTCAGGGGTAGGATAAAGGTGACTGCCAGTACCTACCTGAAACATCTGACAATAAACTGGTCTCATTAGGCAACATGATAGAAGTGCCGATCATTACACTAGAGGTGTGTCGACAACGTCAAAGTTCCCTAGAAGTATTAGTCATGGCGAACCACTAAGTCATTCAGTAAGATCGTGCCATCACTTCTAAAGAGTAAGTAGTACAGATTAACTTACCCCACCTCACAACAGTTACACATCGCTATCAGCCATACAAAAAAAATGTTCCAGACATGAATATCCTATCATGTATCATGGTATAAACTGCACACTTAACAAGTACAATGCATTTCAATAAGTGCAAATGAGATATGGTCTCTTCTGTTACATTTGAAAAGACCCATTTGGGGTTATTTGACCCACCCACAAACAGGCTATGAATATCCCATCAGGTGATACACCATTTATCTTTTTTCTCCCAAACTAATAAATCTAAATAATACATTTGGATGGAATTAGGGTCTAGAAGAGGAGCCATGGCATGGGAACCAGAGTCCATTAGTGGGGCTTGCAAAATAATCTGATTAATGAAAAATGGAGGAAGGGCATAATCTACAGCTAATGCAAAACAACTGTATTCTTCTCTTTGCCAAGTTAAACAAGCTCTCTGAATAGGTGGTCTAAAGTAAATCCACTAAGACATTCAAGATGAATGAGGAAACAGTTGGTAAAGAAGGAGAAGAAGTGAGGGGAGATAAACAGCTGCATTTTACTAGCTATAACAAACTGGCAGATTACACAGAATGTTACTCTTATGCCTGCTCATGTATATATGTATGTCTGCATACATGTACAAATGTGAATATATCATCCCTCATACTGTCTGCTCATGTATGTACGTATGTCTGCATACATGTACAAATGTGAATATACCATACTTCATACTGTCTGCTCATATATATATATATATATATGTATGTCTGCATACATGTACAAATGTGAATATATCATACCTCTTACTTCTACATCACTCTTGAAGTGGGATCACTGTTCTAAGTGGTGCTGAAACATCTGAAAAGAAGTTCAACACCATCTGAACTTGTACTCAGGTGAACATACACAAACAAAAGAAGTTGTGCAATAGCACTTATCCTGTCCTAGTAGTGCCTTTGATAAACAAGATTCAGGCTAGTTTTACTTGTTGAAGTAAACATTCTTACTGGTATTTCATCATCACTAAAGATGCCCAATCTACCCTACATGTTTTGCTGAGTCACATAACCAAACCACTAGCAGTAAAATCTTTACTTATACTGCAAAACTGCTTGACCACTTCTGGCATATCTAGCCTAATTTTCTTACTGCCTTAGTTCAGTATTTTTATCAAAAATGTTCAAGAATATTAGCATGAATTTTTGCGTGTGTGTGAAGGAGAAGGCTGTAGAACCACATTAAGGCCTGACAGCCTGGTGACCATTTTCTTTGACACATACATAATCTTGACTATAGACGTTCAACAGCTCACAAGTACTTTCTGTTAATATGTTCCCATCTTTGGCCAGAGAAATCCCACAGACGTACTTAAACATGAGTAATCTTCCAGAACCTCCATCAAATATATGATTTTTTGCAGTTATGCAAAGTCAACAATGTGACTTTAGTTAAGTGTGTTTTAGGACTCTGTAATTTTACAAATTCAGATAAGCATGCCACTGGGTACTCTTCAACTGTACAACATTAAGGTGTGCAGCAACACTCTGTTCAGTCAGGGAAACTGTGTTATTTCCATGCTGAAATGAATGGGTGCAATGAGGCTAATAGTGGCATGCACACGTTGGGGAAGCCACATAGTATGACAGACTCTGGATTGCTGGACTGCACATCCTCTGTAGCAGTGAGGATGTCTATGGTGTGCTGAGGACTAAGTTACATGCTAACAATGTTGCTGACTACATGCACTTCACTGCACACAGCAGGAAATGGTGTCTCTCTAACAGCCAGAGTTACTTGTTGTACAATATCATAAAGGAGCAAGTTCCTTGAAAAATGTTCCTTTTGACAGAGTGAGAATCCTCTTGTTCTTCATACTACACCACAGCCCTAGACAATTTAAGAGCTCAGAACCACCATGGCTTGCTCAGAGATAATTTGTAGACAGTCAGTAGCAGAATATGACTAAGAACTTCTTGGTTTCCTTGGTTGCACAGCAAGCTAATGAGTGATGCAGGTTCTCCAAAAAGCACACTTTATCTGTATATATTCCATCACTCCAGTGGCATATATATTATAAAACCACTTTGAGAGCCTGAAATACGTATTCAACTTAGTCGCAAGTGAGCAAGATAGATTATTTTTTCAAAATATTTTGTAAATGACTGAGCTCTGGTGATAATATTTTAAACAAAATGCACCCATGAGAAGAGCTGAAAAGTTATTTCTTTATTAAAACTTTGCTCAAGACATTACACATCTGCTGCCACCTTTGCCACCTTTATCTCTTCTTTTTCAAGTTTTTCCACTATTTTGCAACACAATTCAGACTTTAACATCTTCCCAGAATACAACCATTTGTACATCTTCAATTTCAGCTTCTTTTACAGGGGATTCATAGAAAAGTTTCTCAGATCCACCAATTTCTTGAGCAGCTGGCCAGAAATATATTCACTTCTGAAGCAGGGGTGCATTGGATGAAAGTTCTATTGCGTGGTATGAGAATACAATTGAGGAAGGGAACGGTAATACTAACCAATCGATGGTCATCAGTGAAATCATACGGACAGCACTACACTGTCAAGGAATTTGTACCTAATAAAAACATCAGGCTAAATATACTAATGCAAAAGAATAAAATGATATCCCAAAATAAATTTGTCAGGTTCTTTTCAAACAGCAAATTGAAGGAGGATCACAAATAACAGCAATGCAAAGGACTCCATCGTCTTGAAAATAATACAAAAGTGAAGTAACTAGTGGACTAATAATTACATTTAATATTACTAGGGAATCATCTGTATAAGAAAAGAATAAGTCCAGAGTGTGTGTGTGTGTGTGTGTGTGGGGGGGGGGGGGGTTAAAGGACTAGGAACCTGTCTGTCTATTACACTGGTAGTGAGACTACTAAAAGAAGTTCATCATGCTTGGGACAAAGTAAAGTTGTTGTGATTGTTCAGAATGCCATAATCCTGGATGGAATGGAGGGTGTATAAAACAGGTTACATACCTGAAGTATTGCCAATATAGAGGATTATGATCAGGTCGCCAATCGTAGCCAGCTTATTATGTCTTTAAGAAATGGATGCCAACAAATTCACCTCAAAAGCAAAGCTTGAGAGGTAAATCTTGGCATCCATGTTGAAAACATAAATTAACGGGCTGTGATTGGTGACACAATCATAATTCTTTGTACTGCATGGAACTTTACCTGCTCCATATACTACTAGCTAAAGGGGGAAAAATCGCTAAGTGATTTCCAGACTTTCAATGTCATAAAACACTTAGCGAGCACTGCTAGACGGGTAGTGTTGCACAGTGGATTATGTTTACACTTACCTCCATACCTCTCAAGTGTCTTGATTTTCACAATACATATGGATTATTCCTTCATATTTTTTGTCTGTTCCTCATAAAATATGTTGTTTTCAGATAAAACACTGAGGCTTGAAGACACTAAATAATGATGTACATTTCAACTTCAGTGTTAACATTCTTCAGCTTACTCAAGTAAACATACATCCTGTTATTCTAGCAACTCTTTTTTTTCTCCCAGGAACTGAGGGTCATGTTAAGGGTATGGACTGCAAGCAGAAACAAGTGCTTACCTCTGCTGCTGTAATTTTCTAGCCAGTACAGGCCGATTTTACTGCACGCGCTAGACCCGACCTTAACAAGTTTAGCAGGGGGTGCTTAACATTTGTTAAGGTCAGGTCATGTGCCACTCTGGTGCTTAAATGGTTTGCTTTTTTCAGGATATTGGAGCTTATTCAGCCCCCTCCAAGCACTACATTGTAATTACTGTATTAGCAGGTTTCAGCCATACACCATTTTACCACCACAGAGAAGGATTTAGCTTCCTGTTATTATTATTCTTATTTCTAACTAAACTGACCTTATGAGTTAAATTTATCATAAAATCACAGAAAATTCATTATAGCCAAAGTAAGCTACTGGTGTGTAATGTCAGAATACCTTTCACTTATGGCAGAAATTGCTACCTCTGGACAGAATTCCCAGATATTCCCAATACTCGCATGAGACTGTCAAAATGGAGTTGTGGGCAAAATGACCTGAGGGCTAGTACAGCCAGAAATCAGAATATAAAATAATATTAAAGTACTGTCACTCACCAGTTTAATCTACTATGTAATAAAGGAGGAGCGAATGAAAAAAATGAATTCAGAAAAATCCATTGTGTGCTATAATGTTACCCCACAACCTAGGTCTCATTAAAAATAAAACATGAATACATTTATCAGTGTTTGCTTCTTCACCCGTAATAAATATACACAATATTCCAGGTGTTATCTCTATAATTATAAAAAAAGTTTTTTTTTTTTAGTGAATAAGCCTATCTCTGGCGAGTTATGCCCAAATTTATTTTCCAGGAACTATTACAGATTTATTAGTTTATAATATTTCCAATAGATACTCAGATAATAATGCAGTCATTTCCTTATGAAAAATATGCCTATCAACACTTGTGTGTAAAAACACTTGTATTCCATCATGTAACACATTCGTGTTTCTAACTTCTTCATCAGTACTGAGATCTCTCAGGTTTATAGAGCACCTTCGTGAGTGACTGTTGAGAAAGACAAGGAATATCACTTCCACTGCTGTCAGCACTGGGGACATAATTAGTGGAGCAGAGCTAAACCTGGCAAAATGCTGTACTACACATCAGACTTGTTGAGATTATTTATCTGGTTGCAACAAGTGTGTAGGAAAAATCAGAAACTAATGACCACTGTACATCCCATCCTTGCAACACTGTTGGGTGCAAATAGTGGCAGAGGGTAAGTACAAAGCACCAATGCAGCAGAATGATCGCTTCCCCAGGATGTCCCAATCTTCTTGCTAACCCTTATCCCATATGGAGGAAGTCCAGGAGAGTCAAAGTAGGGGGGTTGGGTGGACTTAGCGAATTAATGGAAGCAGTGGAGTCAGTTGTGCAGGGGAAAAGTGGGTAAAAAATTATAAGCTGTGGCTGACTAATGCACACTTTTTGAAGGGTCCTTATACAGCCACAGTGAAATGATACCACAGGTTACAATGCAGAAATGAGAACCACATACTGTATCAATTTAATAACTGATGGAGGGCATTTTCATGAGCAAGTCTAGGGCACAATAGAACACTTTAAAAGTGGGGAAAGTTCTTGCTACATGCATCTGTTAGTTCAATTACAACGTGTTGAGTTTTTTTTTTTTACTATAAAAAATGAACAATCACAGGCATATGTCTAGTTTTAACTTGTTTTTTACTATCACGCCTCAAAGCCTTGTAGCTTCTGTGACAGTTGCACAACTGCTCTTCCTAATGGACATCTTGACTATGCAAACACTCATAATGCATGTACTCAGAGATGGTCAAGTTACAAGCATGTGAAACAAGCTGAAAACCATACAAAAGCATTTCTTATAGGGTGGCAATCCCCACCCACACACTAACACTCTATTACTCACACTTTGACATTGCTGCACCTTAATGAAACAGTAATAATTATTGATTGGCAATGGAAATCCTGTCTTACTCTTTCATCAGGAGGATGCAAGATTACAACACTCTAAATACATTCCAGTGGTAATATATTTCTCTTATGTGAAGTTCAGAATGTCAGCTTCTGTGACTTTAAATTTATGGCTGAGCAAGGTAACCAACTGTAAACTGCACAGCTTATGGTTAATTTAATTGAGTCAGGTTTAGCAAGTGTGCTAGTTGTTTAAACTTCTGATAAGTGTCAATCATTTGACAGAACCCATGTCTTCTTCTGTGTTGTTTTAGTGGAAGTTCACATTGATTCCCATGAAAAATAAATCATCAGAAAAGCACTGCTGATTTTATTTAGATGATTAATGTGTAATACAAGAGACCATTTGGATGGCAGACTTGTGAAAACTGCGCAATTGTAGAGTGATCTGCAAAAGTCATTTGTTTTTGTTATAAAATATTATAATCTAGTGAACGTGGTACTTTTGTAGTGCTGCAAACTAACATAAAATGCTTTATTCCCATAAAGAATGACAAAAATACTCCGTTGTTCTCCAGGCTTGGAGAATATATTCCAAAGGAAAATCACTCATTTTCCCTTCTTCAGATTCTGTTAACAAACTGCATTATACAGAGCTGTCTGCAGTAATCTACAATGAAGTCATTATGCAGGTAAAAATATTACTGATTGTGATGAAATATCATTTTGAATATGCAAGCAAACATTGTACAAACATAGGGAAGCCTGTCAAATCATAGGTGTAGGAATGGTGAAGTAAAAACCTAATGGCAGAGTTTTATGAATTTAGCTTTTCAACAAATAAAAGGCAAACTTGGTTTTGCTGTTTGAATGGTGTGAATTACAATACACTTTTAAAGGAATTTGTTGTTTCTTCTAACATCAAAGACTTGCAGGAACTTGCCTAATTCTCATAATAAAGTCAACATCTTGCCCAAGTAATGCATACAAACATTGCAGTACTCTTCCTGCATATTACAAAACATCAAAAACACAAACGTTCACACCAATTAGCATTTGTAAACTGACTTTAAAACATAATGACTTCTGGAGAAATTCACGTCTTGGTAATGCTGTGCAGCACATTAAAAACAAGATTATCTATGGCACCAGCTCAAATTGTTGTGACCATGGAAGGGGCATACAAATTAGATGATACCTTGTTTTCTGTTCCATGTACTGGCAATCTGCACTGTTTACATCAAGCTACACTTACCGCCTAGTAACAAAGATGAAATGTTCATCTGCTGGAAAGAGTCAGCCAGTTAAAAATAGTGGAGATACCCGAGGAATGTAATGACCTGTGTACATGTCATCATTCTGCAGTCTGATAAAAGTGAAGCACTTGGGCAAGAGTGATGGTATTGGGGCATTTGGGAGAAGGCTGAACAATCATTTACATAATACCATCATTGAAAAATATTCTGAAAGAAAAGACAGTGATGCTGAGTGTGCCCAAACGCAAGGAAAAAAGTGGTTAACAGAAACAAAATTACCACTTCAACATTTCACATTTGGCGACTTTCTTCCAAAACACCCATCACTCCTTACCGTGTCATGACATTTTCTAGGGATGAAGTCTTTAACCAAGTGCCTTGCCAATTACTAATAAGGGACATATGAAAGGGCAGGGTGTATAAAATAAGATAACAGTAAAGTTGGGATTCATAGACAAATACTGCAGTGTAGCAATAATTAGCAGCCATAAGAAGGGTTGCAAATTTTCAAAGACAATGTTTAGGGTATGTCTTCTTATTGTGAGATGCCCCACAAAGGGAACTCTTGAAAATCAGCACTATACAATGGCACAGAGTTTCTCTAGGAATCCCAGATTAAGACTATTAATCTGTCATGCACTACAGGGGAGATGAATAACAAGTGACAAACAGTGGTTAACATCAGTTTATATTTAAATTTGTGTCTCCATAACTGAGTGAGGTACATGATATTGCAGGGCATATAGTAAAATGGTTCGGTGTTACTTAAAAAATTAGCACTATACTCTGGAACAGGCTACCCATCTATGTCAAGCAAAGTTCTTCATTAGCACTCTTCAAGAAAAATCTTGATGAGTGGATGGGAAATAGGAAATACACCCTGGGGATCACTTCTGCATCGCAGCTCGACAGTGGCACAGGAAAATAACTTTCTTGGGTGGCGTAAGCCAGGGAACCTTGTTGGCTAGGCTTACGTAGGCCTTTGGGCCGATAGCCTAGTACCTACCTATGAACCTATAAGTGTGGTGTTCATCAAGAAAAAACATCTGAAACTTGGCTTATTATATATAAATATAATTTTCTGAATGCTCCTGCTGAAATCACACTAACCAAATTGTACCTCCATCCCTCTCTACTTTACAGAGATCCAGTTCTGAACAACCTACAAACCTCCCTAAAAAGCAAGTTAAAAAGCTACTATACAAAAGCAAAGTCCACATTAAATGCTAAACACTCAGCACACCATTGCAATACTCTACAGTCTATCACCTGGCTTAAACTTCCCAGCCTTCTGTCCTACAGTCAACTAATAAGCGCACATATTATTCACAAGCCTTTATACTGTCGAGCCATCAGTCATTTACTTGACCTGCACAACCCAAATGGAAATCTCAGGTCCAGAAATCTCAGGTCCAGAAACAAACAGCTCCTAAGTGTCTCCAAACCTCCCATTTCCTCTGGCCAAAGTCTCTACTCCTACTCTGTTGCTTTAGCTTGAAACTCCCTGCCTTTTAATACAAAAACAGTAACTAATCTTTCTTCCTTTAAATCCTTACTAAAAGAATACTTAAGCAAATCCTGGATATGTTCCTATTCCCATCCCAGATGATTATGTTTGTACTCTCTGTAGTCTCTCTCTCCTTGGTAGCTCTCTCTGCTCTTTCATTCACATCCCCTCTCTCACTCTCTTTCTTTCTCTGCTCTTCTGTCTCCTCCTCCTTACTGATACAGCCTTTCTCCTATGAGCACTTATACAATGAATTTGACACTTGCCCAATTATTCATTTCAAAGCACAAAACAATCTCTTTCTCCTTAACCACCCCTCTCGTTTGCATCTCTACATGAAAAGACTGAACTAGAATCCCTTCTGTCACAAAGACTGAACTAGAATCCCTTTTGTCACAAAGAGACTGAATCCCTCCCTTCTGTCACAGAGACTGAACTAGAATCCCTTCTGTCACAAAGACTGAACTAGAATCCCTTCTGTCACAAAGACTGAACTAGAATCCCTTCTGTCACAAAGACTGAACTAGAATCCCTTCTGTCACAAAGACTGTACTACAATACCTTTTGTACTTTAAGGAATGTACTGCATCACATGCCTGTCACATGTCGTACTGTAACTGTTTTACTGTAGCATATTGCCTTCCTCTTGCAGGTTTTACTATAACTGTAATTATTAGTTTTTTTAACTTATGTTTTTGTTTATTCTGACTTTAAATTATTCTTTTTTTAAATTTTTTTATTAATTTTTCTCTGTCTATATGTGCAACTGCTTCCCGCATTGAGAAGGAAGCATTGTAATTTCGTTCAGCTACACTACTGTGTAGTTCTGAATGACAATAAAGTTTTCTTTGACTTGAGTTTGATTTTGACTAAATTTTGTAACGTGGAGCTTTTTTCTTCGAACCTCCTCTGAAAAGGGTCTCTTTTTGGCCCAGTTGGAGTTTCCCTGTAAACAAATGGCAAATAAATAAATAGAAAATACACTGTCACTATCCATGTAAAAGCTGATATATGCCAGATATACTGACAGCTGGTTACTAGTAAATATGAAAATATGCAACATTTCTATTCATACATTAATAATTTCAACACTGACTTACAATGTTTAACCTAACTTCAGTTGAAACTTCAGATGATGTCAGAAAAAAAAATCATTCTTAATTGCACTGTAAGATGCACAGCTTGAGAGATAACATTATTTATAATGCTATAGGCAAAGTACTTTTAAATTTCTGTAAATCAGTGGTGCACAACGTTTTTGTGGGGAGGGCCACTACACGAAGTCTTAATGCATCTGCGGGCCACCTCAAAACATAGTAACTCATTACGAATTAACAACAAGTACATGTAACTGGCATTTTTACTTAAGACAGCAGTCATGAAATTGCCTGTTTTCTACATCAACTTTGCGTTTAACTTTATTCTGGCTTGCACCCATGAATTATTACAAACTCTTGTAGAAACTTACTACCTACTGTTTACAGACTTCTTCTTCTTTCGGCTTTTCCCGGTTAGGGGTAGCCACAGTGGATCACCTGTCTGCTCACGATTGGCAGTGTAGTTTTACAGTGTCGAGTTGCCAGCCCAGTGCCCAACCTTCCACGGAAGGCACACACACACACACACACACACACACACACACACACACACACACACACACACACACACACACACACACACACACACACACACTCACTCACACCTAGGGCCAATTTGGAGTGCCCAATCCACCTACAGCATGTCTTTGGGATGTGGGAGGAAACCGGAGCACCCAGAGGAAACCCATGTGACCACAGGGAGGACATGCAGACCCCACACAGAAGGCACCCCAGCCGAGGATCGAACCAGAGAACCTCTTGCTGTGAGGCGACCATGCTAACCACTGCAACCTACTGTTTACAGACTACAAGTTATAAATAACAAAGAATAGTTACTTCTGCAGGTAAAATTAGAGGTGTGTGCAACTGCAGTGAATTAGGTAAGTAAGCACGTGCTGGAAAGTTTGTGTGACTGGAGTAAGGCATAGTATTTCTTCGCTTTTTAAAAAAAAAAATTAGTTACTCTCTAGGGGCTGGATGGTGTTGCATTGAGGGCCGGATTTGGCCCAGGGGCTGGACGTTGTGCACCACTGCTGAAAATTATTCAATAAACAAGCTTTTAGAAAGGAATTTCTTGCCATCATGCAAATAAACGAGCTGTTAAAATTGTAATTATTAAGTCATTCAGTTTTGAAACTATGAAAAGTTATCTCTGTTTAGAGAAAAATATCATTCTAGATTTTTCTGCATTACAGCATATTATAGTATTGATATAAAGAATGAG
Organism: Protopterus annectens; assembly: GCF_019279795.1. Classification (NCBI taxonomy): domain Eukaryota; kingdom Metazoa; phylum Chordata; order Ceratodontiformes; family Protopteridae; genus Protopterus; species Protopterus annectens. The sequence continues at coordinate 663,714,362 of NC_056743.1, read as the reverse complement.
TCAATGGACTGCTATAAGTATATATGAAAGCAAAGTATCCACACACACACACAAATACATGTATATCCAAATTTCAGTAAGACTTGGAGAAATTAAGTCAAAGAAAATATTTACAGTAGACAAATTATAAATACTTTTAGACAAAATTTTGAATTTCAAATATGCACTCGGGAGATAATATACTAGACCTGATCATCACAAACATGGAAACAAAATGCTCCATACCGGAAGTATACCCCTCACTAGTGAGATCTGACCACAAACTAGTCACCCTGGATATACATATCCCACCTCCACCCGCAGCACAAAAGACCACAGTGAAAAACTTCTCAAAAGCAGACTTCACTCTTCTTAAGACGGAGATGGTATCCTTTAAGCCCACTGTGCCAGTGGATACCACATCCCACAATGCCGAATCCTTCACAAGTGCTTTCTATGGTCATATCCAAGAATGCATGGATCATGCAATCCCAAACAAATTCAAGTCCCTCTCCACCAAATGTAAGCGTCCTGTCTGGTGGACCTCAGCCATAAACAAATTGTATAACAAAAGAAGGAAGCTACTGCACGTCAGAGCGAAATCCCATGAAGGGAAGACATCTCTGATCAACATTAGCAGAAAACTACATTCTCTCATAAAAACATCCAAGGCAAACTTTGAGAGAAAAATCGCTATGGACACTAAAGATAACCACAAAGCCTTCTTCAGCTATGTTAGAAACCTGGGCGGAAACACTCAGATATGCTCAGAGTTGGTTCACAACAACAAAAAATACACTGAGCCCACAGATATTGCTAACATTCTGGCTGACAGGTTCAGTGCAAATTTCTCACCTCCTTCACCCCCAAAAGAAGAAATACTTATCCCAGCTGAATGTAATCTCCCTGTCATCTCAGATGCCCAAGTGAGAACAGCCCTAAACAAAGCAAAAAACACAGCATCAATGGGACCTGATGGTATCCCGGGGTGCGTGTTACGTGAACTCCAAGAGGAGCTAAACCCACACATAAAAATGCTATTTAACCTTAGCCTTACTTCAGGATATGTACCTGTACACTGGCGTACAGCAACAGTGGTCCCACTCCACAAGGGGGGTGCCTCTACAGACCCTGGAAACTACCGCCCCATAAGCTTAACTAGCCTGGTATGCAAAGCTATGGAAAGAATCATTATGGAAATCATAAATAGAGACATAGGGGACCTACAGACACTTGACCCCACCCAGTTCGGCTTTGTGAAGGGCAGATCCTGCCTTTTAAACCTGGTTGACTTTTTCAAAACAGTCACTAGAGCCATTGATGAGGGCAAAGCAATCCGTACAGCATACCTGGACCTGGCTAAGGCCTTCAACACAATACCCCACTCAGGCATCATAGATAAGCTAAACAGCTTAAAAGTAAACCCTTATGTCACTAGATGGGTTGCAAACTGGCTAAAGGACAGAACCCATAAAGTTAAAATCGCTGGAGCAATGTCAAACTCAAAGCCAGTCACAAGTGGTGTCCGACAGGGATCTGTCCTGGGACCCTTCTTGTTCGGCATTTATTTCTCAGATGTTAAAGCAAACATGGGAGGGCTGTGGCTGACAAAGTTCGCAGATGACTGCAAACTAGGCGCCATAGTCGATACACCAGCAGACACACACATCCTACAAAAAGGCCTCACTGAAACGGACAACTGGTGCCGTAGTCACGGCCTTAAACTAAATGCCAAAAAATGTATAGTCATCCCTTTTGGAAAAAACAAAGTACCCACAAATTATCACATAGACAGAAACCCACTGAGTACGGAAAAAGTAATCAGAGACCTAGGGACCCAAGTAGACAGCGACCTCTCATTTGACACCCACATTGCCAAAGTGGTTAGAAAAACATTCTACCTTGCACTCCTCATCATGAAGGGATTCACATCCAGATCCAAGGATGTCATTGTACCCCTATATTCCTCCCTCATCAGACCCATGATTGAGTACAATGCCCCATTTGGTATGTACCTCACCCGGCACTTGCAACATCTGGAGAGACCACAAAAGTACCTCACCAAAAGGATCAAGGGTCTCCAACATATGTCTTATTCCGCCAGACTAAAGAAACTTCAGCTCTATTCAGTAGCATACCGCCTGCTCAGAGGTGATCTCTGCCTGACGTACAAGGCCATGTCCAATCAGGATTTGATGGACATGCTCCACCTCAAAAAATCCAAATCCATCAGGACCACGAGAGCTAAAGACTTAAACCTCGGCACAAGTATGAATAGGACATGCTGGAGGGATAGATTCATAACCCAGAGGCTTCCCATGCTTTGGAACAGGATCCCAGTTCGTATTAGGCAGAGCCCCTCACTGACTCTCTTCAAGAGAAATCTTGATGGGAGATCGAAAGTTTACCCCAGGGGTCACATCTGTCTCACTGCTAGACAGGGGCACAGTAAACTAATTCTATTATATAAGGGGACCTTCATTGTGTCACTACTAGACAGAGGCACAGTATTCTAGATTTATTCTGTACATTTTTGTACCATTTCATGGGGTGGCAAAAGCCACATCACTATGGCTAGGCTTACAAATGCCCCAGGGCAGATAGCCTAGTACTATACTATGAAACTATGAAGTAACAGCAGTTGAGCAAGTAAGGAAAGAGCATCCATCAGTCATGTTAAATATCAAGTTTTTCACTTTTCAAGAAGCAAGTACATTTATATTTACAGTATTTACACTTTTTTGTAGTTTCTGACTAGTGTACATACCACTAGCACTTCAGTATTAGAACTTGTTGCATTTATCTGATGAAAAATGGGGATGTCTAGTTTTGAACAGTGAGAAGTTGGACTGGCACATTCACTTCTAACTGTGGGGTAAGCTTGGTAGGTACATACTGTTGTCAATGAAAAATGATTTGAGGGATACCATAAAGAAATGCAGGGATAGTCTAGAGTTTGGGGATGTAGACAAAATAACGGGTGGTGCTATGAGAGCTGTAAGATTTTTGTATTTTAATTAGGAGTCGACTTTGAGATCTTAGTTGGCTAGGTGGGGTATATTTAAACAGGTTTTGAGATCTTAGTTGTCTAGGTGGGGTATACTTAAACAGGTAGTTTGTTAATGGTGGGCATTTATGAGGGAGAAGTAGTATATGTAGTACTTTGTGTGCTGCTTGCAGATGACAAAGAAGTATAGATATAGATACAGATACGCTACACATACAAACTTATATACATATACATATATATATATATATATATATATATGTGTATATATATGTGTATTATCTATATATACATATATATATATATATATATATATATATATATATATATATATGTATATATATATATATATATATATATATATATATGTATCTCTCTCTCTATAGATATATATATATATATATATATATATATACATACATACATATACACAAACACATATACATACACTCACACATACACACATATATGGGTTTCATGCATTTCTCTGAACATACATTTGGTCAATGAGTGCAGTGAGTGGTGCTTCTTATCGAACATATGCATAAATGAATGGTCAAAATGTTGAGGGAGTGTTTCATGCAGAAAAGTGATTGTGTCTTTTGTGACAGCAGTGTTATAAGATGTTTTTTATTATGGTAAGGTGTTGAGTTAGGGCTGGGGGAAGGGGCAGTGTTAGGGTTAGGCTCTGCCTCCCTAAACTACTTTAGTAATGGGTTCTAACCCAACATGTTACCTTAATAAATATATTTTTTTAACGCTGCCACTATAACATGAATTTGAGGCAAATCTTATGGGGGAGTTAGAGTGAAGATTTGGGGAAGAAATACCTTTCCTTGCTCGACCTTTTGTACCCTTAATATTTAGGACAGTTGGTATTCTGTATGTCCAAACTTCATAATGCTGTTTTTTAAATGTAACATTAAGAACATTCGATCTCACACACACACACACACACACACACACACACACACACACACACAAGCGTATGTATGTATGCATATAAAAACAGCAGTCACCAGAGGGTGCAGTGATCCAAGACAGCTTTAACAAAATTTGTCTGGAGTTGCTTTTTAATAAACATTGATACTGCATTTCTGGTTCTTGGCTGCTGGACTTGTTTTTCTGTTTTGCTCACTCTCTCTCTCTCTCCCTCTCTCTCTCTCTATATATATATATATATAATATACATATAGTATTATGGCAGTCCTGAAGGAAGATTCACACCTGTACAGACTGCAGGATGAGATATCCCCCTTTTAATAAAACTGGGATTCAGAGAGAAAGAGTGAGTAAGACAGGGAGGATAGATGTGGTAAACAAACGTACTGTCAAAACACACAAGCAGGGTCCTGTTCAGCATGACACTGTATACTGAAGACTTTGGCCTGTCTTTCAGTGAGGAAGTCTTGGAAAAATGGTTATCCTGTGGCCTGCGGAGATTAGCACCAAGCATCAAAGACTGTCAATCAGAGTTTACTGAATACAAAAGTATTACAAAGACATTATTTTCTATTGGGAGATTTTTGAATTGGCATTGCTTAATACAGTAATTGTGCTTTCTTACTTCCATTTTCAAATGAATGACTCACTGAACATAAAGTACAGTTCAAATATAAAGCAGATGCTCCAGTGGCTGCCTATTTTTTCACCAGTATAATATTAGCAAAGTTAAGTCTGACAACACCAAACTATACTATCATGCCGCAACCAGTAACAACAGGAATCAATATGATGCTGCAGCACAATGTTGCTGTGGCTTTTGATTTACATACTGGACATTAATACTGTTAATGCTACACATCTCTGTTAATTATTACTTTGACTTGCATATTGAACATTTATATTGTCAATGCTGTCCCTGGTTCTTTTCGTTGCCTCCTTGGGCCTTCATTATGGCTGAAAAGGGTCTTTTTGGATAGTTAATTTACCAGGTTACCCATCCATCTATCTACAATGACTTTTCCCCATTTTTGCACATGTGATCGAGGTGTCACTTAAACAGTGACAACCATCTAGAGATAACTTACCAGGTTATCAATTACATGATTACATAAATTCACACATGTTCCAATCCTTACATAATTTCTGACAAGTAAAAAAACACTGTGAGCTAATTTTCGTACTTGTAGAAAGAGAGATGTGTGTTTCATGAGAAACTGCTATTTTTCCCTTTTTACAAAGTGTGAGTTTAACAAAGTATAATTTCAAAGTGCAATACTAAATGAATTCTTATTTGAATACTAATCAATTGCAATTACTTTTTTAAGCCAACCTTAAAAAGAAGTTTAAGTCAACCAGTGGTAGAGTGAAAAGTACTAAGTGTTTTTGTAAAGCGATATAAAATAATACACATGTTGCTTACCACAATATGCACACTGCAAGTACTAAGCTGTTGCAAGAAATGTATGATTATTATTTTTTTTCTTTTGGTAAAAAGCATGTGCTCAGAAAATACATTTCTGAGGCAAATAATAAGTATGTCAAAACTGTGTTGCATTTCTAAACTGCATAAAGCACTTTACTGCATTTTAAATTTATAAATGAAATAAATTAAAACATTGTGATGCTGTGTTGCCTGTGGAATAGGGAAAAGTTGTGAAAATTCCCCTAGTAAATCCAAAGTGTGTAAATGCAGTATGCTTAAAAACTGAAGCTATAATGGATATGCCCCAAACAAAATGAATCCAAAATAAGCAAAACAGAAGAAAAGATGGCAGGACACTGCTGCTGCTCAATAAGACTTTTAATAAAAACTTTAAAACAGGTAAACGAAGTAATCCAAATGCAGACAAAATGAAAAAGTTACACCTTAACACTGCATGCACATTCTTTTCAGGAGTGTGGTGCCATTAAGTCTATAATCCATTTAGTTTCATCTGACATCCATTCATTCTAATGTTAACTATCACTCTAAATGAAAAGCTATGTGTTGGATGTATGCATATATGCCTATATAATGTCATCCCTATTCCTTATACTTCCTAAATGTTGGATTCTCACCTTAAACAGGTCATGCCCACATAGAAACTGGGGCATTTTGTGCATTCAGCCAAAGACCACATTTGAGGTCCTGCAAGTGGCTCTACCTTTAAAAACAACATTCTTCCCGGTGGTTCTATGTATGAAGTTAACCTCTTTATTGATAAAGCTGCAAGCACATGGAAGTGTACCTGCCCTGCTCTTAAATGGCCTGCTCTCAGAGAGACTATTCTCCTTACATAAAATGTCACTCAAGTTCTTATTCCTTCTATATTGAAAATAAGGTCTGTTATCAATTAGCCCCTTTAAACTGGTATCACTAGTGAGGATATTCCAGTTGTTGTTAACAATTCTACAGATGTCACTGATATTGCTCCCATAGGTGAACAGCAACTTGGTGCCTCTCTGTATGGTGGTATCCTGCACAGTCACTACGGGATCCTGGAGCTGATTCCTATTGAGCCAAGGTCTAAATTTAGTCTGTCTATGGATCTTACCATTATCTATGACGTTCCTTACCATATTCTTCCCATAGCCTCTCTGCTCAAAGTGCCCCGTTAGATTCACTAACTCTTGTTCAAATTGCTTGTCATCTGTGCTAATCCGGGAGACATGACTCACTTGCCCTCTAACAATATTTGGGAAAATGTGGCGAGGATGCATGCTGTCGTAGGACAGCAGGGTATTTTTCCAACAGTCTTTCTTGTGTAGGCTGGATGAAAAGCCTGCTTGTTGTTGTGTGACCCTCACATCTAAAAAATCTATAGAGTGGTAAGATGTGTTGGCACTAAACTTAAGGAAGGTAGTGGTAGTATGTAGGTAAGACAAAAAACTGTTAAACATGTCATATTCTCCATTCCGAAGAATAAAAATATCATCTACAAACCTAACATACATCAAGATGTGATCCTTCCAAGTAGCATTTCCCAAAATATTCCTCATTTCCCATTTTGAGAGGACAAGGTTATAGGTATTGGCACAGGGTGTGCCCAGAGCCAGCTCCCAAAAAAACATTATTATCCAGCACTAATGTTAACAGATCCCTGATAAGTTCTATTTTGTTCTCAGTGACACCCAAACCTGTCAAAAGTTCAGTTATGGAAGTAATACCATAATCATTGTTGATCACTGTAAAAAGACTGTTAATGTCTAGTGTCACCATAAGCTTTTGTGCCTAGCAATCCTTGTATGCATAATGAGGTAATTACTGACATCATGTTATTTTGTAGAAACTTGATGCTGAAGAGCATGTTTGGTAATGATATATCTAACTGTAATGTACCTAAGAAAGCAAGTGGGTTTATACCACAGCTTTCACCCACCTTGCATCTTTTTTTGAGTGCTTGTGAGAAAGATATGGCCAAGTATTACACCGAAGGTCTTTTTTCCAAATATTATAATTTAACCACAGAGCAGACCACAGCTTTGAAGGGATTAGCCAACAACGCTTCCATAATAATAAAAAAGGCGGATAAGGGGGGAGCTATTGTTATAATGGACACTGCATGGTACAATGACAAAATAAAACATTTGCTACAAGATGACATGGCTTATATAGAGATTAATCCTGTATCTGTAAAATATATAGTTGATAAAGTACATAAGAAGTTAAATACCCTGAAGAACAACTTTAGCATCACTGAAGAGACTTATCAGTTTTTACTGATAGAGAAACCAGTGATCCCAATATTTAAGGCACTACCCAAACTGCACAAATGTTTGAATGACCCACCCCTTAGGGGGATGGGTAACCGAAAATGTTTCCATATGGATAGATTTTTTATTAAAACCTTATATCGAACAAATGGATAATATCTTGATAGACACAGGGCATTTTTTACAGATCTTGGGGATTGTTATTAAACCTGCCAATGTAGATAATGTTCTTATGGTGACACTAGACATTAACAGTCTTTTTACAGTGATCAACAATGATTATGGTATTACTTCCATAATTGAACTTTTGACAGGTTTGGGTGTCACTGAGAACAAAATAGAACTTATCAGGGATCTGTTAACATTAGTGCTGGATAATAATGTTTTTTTGGGAGCTGGCTCTACGTATAGGCAAGCACAGGGTGTAGCCATGGGCACACCCTGTGCCAATACCTATGCGAACCTTGTCCTCTCAAAATGGGAAATGAGGAATATTTTGGGAAATGCTACTTGGAAGGATCACATCTTGATGTATGTTAGGTTTGTAGATGATATTTTTATTCTTTGGAATGGAGAATATGACATGTTTAACAGTTTTTTGTCTTACCTACATACTACCACTACCTTCCTTAAGTTTAGTGCCAACACATCTTACCACTCTATAGATTTTTTAGATGTGAGGGTCACACAACAACAAGCAGGCTTTTCATCCAGCCTACACAAGAAAGACTGTTGGAAAAATACCCTGCTGTCCTCAGCATGCATCCTCACATTTTCCCAAATATTGTTAGAGGGCAAGTGAGTCTCCCGGATTAGCACAGATGACAAGCAATTTGAACAAGAGTTAGTGAATCTAACGGGCACTTTGAGCAGAGAGGCTATGGGAAGAATATGGTAAGGAACGTCATAGATAATAGTAAGATCCATAGACAGACCAAATTTAGACCTTGGCTCAATAGGAATCAGCTCAGGATGTGACTGTGCAGGATACCACCATACAGAGAGGCACCAAGTTGCTGTTCACCTATGGGAGCAATATCAGTGACATCTAATTGTTAACAACAACTGGAATATCCTCACTAGTGATACCAGTTTAAAGGGCTAATTGATAACAGACCTTATTTTCAATATAGAAGGAATAAGAACTTGGATGAAACTAAATGGATTATAGACTTAATGGCACACCTACCCCCAGGTTTTAAATGATGTTATTCCTTTAAAACCCACACCCTGAGGAGGCGTGTTTGTTTCATTGATTAGGTTTTCATTGGTCGTGACTCTTTTAAAAAGAATGTGCATGTGTTATATTTGTTGGATGTTTAAAGCTTAACCTTTTTCATTTTGTCTTTTTTTTGCATTTTTTTACCTTTGTCAAAATTTTCGCTTAAAGTCTTGTGTCTTTTTATTATGTCCTGCCATCTTTTCTTCTGCTATAATGGATATGCAAAAGTGCTGGAAAAACTGTCACAATCCAAAGTCTATAAAAACTAGTGTGCTGAGAATTACTGTACTGACTTTTCTGATAAAATAAGTCAACAGTTATACTTTGTAATTATACTGATGTGTACAGAGGGATAGTGCTGCACTGTGCTTTCTTTTTCTTTGTTTTTCAAGTCATATAGTAATATGTATATCAGAACATGTTGATTGCATTGCATGTTTTATCTACAGTCTAAATGTTAAGACTAAGTAATGCGTAATGTGCTATTAAAGCTAATAATATTATATCTATGAAAGCATTCAAAAGTACTCATGAAGCTGGTCTAGTTGTATGGTATTTCTGAAAAAAATGAAATGTAGCGATTTACAAAAGTAAACCCAGTAGTATTTCTGCAATGTGCCGGTTGGTCTGAAAAGTTATGCTGGGGAATTTTTGTAGCCTGTAAATGAAAAGTGTATTAGAAAGAAGAGACCAACATGAGTGAGAACTTTTGTAATGAAAATAAAAACAAAAAGTCATTGGTTGCAGATTTTAAAGCTGATAACGTTACAGAGCACAAGGTAAAATCCTAACAAGCCATGAAGATAATTTCAGAGGATGGTATGTAGCAACAATAAAAATAATACTGCATATACGAATTAGATATTTCCTAAATTTGTAAAATGCCCCATACTTACAGCAAAAAAATAAATAAATAAAACATCGCCAGCTAATTCTTTCTGGAATTAACGCTTTCTTCTGAAATATGCTGTATTATTAGAAATATATGAAAACTTTTCTGCTTGTAAGCCCTAATTCTTAAGAAGTAAAAGCAAAGAAGAGTGCAGTATGGGGAAAGCACTGACAAATGGTGGAGCTTTATACAGCAATTCATTTTACTACATGCTACCTGAAGCAAAATATATGCAATACTGAATCTTGCTAACTTTTTTGGGGCAAAGTGTATAATTTCAAATATCATTAAATCTTGAAAGGTGATTCCAGTAATATGGTGCATACTTTGTATTGAGTGCCACCTGAACAATAGGGATAAATCTGTTGTGTAATGAATGAGACATTCAAATAAAAAGCAACAAAAAGCATGTCTCCCTGAGTAGTAAATTGTTATTACTAAATCATTTTTATGTCTATAGGAATATTTTTCCTGTACGTATACGGTAGCTTATTCTATCAATAAACTTTGGACCTTCATGGTAGTTAAATTGTAACCTGAAAAAGACAGTTCTTGGTTGGCTGGTGTTGTACTAAAAGACTTGCAACAAAAAATGTATGTGATAAAATTGCTTTAAGAAATCACTGCTGGCATTTTGTGAAATTACATTGATAGAAGGTCTTATTTTTAAATATAAAACCCTCAGACAGAAAAAGGAGTTGATTGATTGGTAAAATAAGAAACATAAGTTAATTCTAAAAGGATAGATCCACTGACATGAAACAAAGGTTGCATTGCTACATTAAGTAGCAAAGAGGCCAAAGAGGTTTTGGCTCTAAAAGGTTTAATACTCTGCCAGGGAAAAAAAGCAAGGTGGGGGTTATTGCTCTACAGGGAAAGCAAGAGGTGCTGAATATGAAAGTAAACCCTCTGAAAGTGGAAGGGGGTTAACTGCTGTATAACACACTAAGGAAAGTTTGGTGTAAATTTGCTAAACTGTTTGTGACTTGCTTGCACTGAAAATGAAAGGGCTAAGAAGTAATAAGCAAAACAATACATGTGCTGCTATCATGAAAATAAAGAAACTTAGCTGGAGAACTGCAGTATGAGGTAGTTAAAGAAAGGAGAGATGGACAATTAAGTCTGGTGCAGGGAAATGAGAGTAATCTGAACCAGAATGTCTCTCCTAAGTATTGCCACATCAGTGTGTTATATGTCAGTGTTGCAAACATGCAAAGTAAAACTTTAGTTGGAAGTATATGAGTTTAACCCTAGCTCTAAATGAATCAGATTAGATGAAGATGAGAGGCAGAACTTACACTTTGTTAAGAAATAAGAACTTGAAGAAAAGTCACTGGAGCTTCTTATAGGAACTATACTGATGCAACAAAAAGTTAATCAAGAAAAATCAATCTAATATAACCTTACACGATGATGTCAGAGTTAATAGAGAGTTTAGAAATATTAAGACAGTAAATAGACAAAGGGTGCTGTTTTCGGGGAAAAGGAGCTCATAATGGTAAAACTGAGGTTTTCTGATTGGGAAAATTAAACAACAAGAGTTTTGCAAGTTTACTGGCTGTCCTTGACCAACAAAAGACATGATAAACTTGATCAGTAAAGGAGACACTTAATTTATTCAAAATAATTGCACAAGTGGGAACAGTGAAAGACCAAAGTGCTAAGTGAAGACACATAGGGAACCAAAAAGAGGTGGCTTGGTTTTGGAATTACAAAGACTGAAAGTTAGTTTCAGACCCAAAATGACTCTCTGCATTTAGAAAGTGAAAAGGAAAACTGTACCAGGAGCTACAAAGAGCTAGCACTTCCTTTCTCTACCTCAAGAGGAATCTTGATGAGTGGATGGGAGATCGTAGATTTACCCCAGGTATCACTTCTGTGTCACTGTTAGACAGATGCACAGTATACTAACATCGAAAAAGGGCATAGCAGAATGAATTTTAAAATGGGTGGCGAAAGCCAAACACACTCTGGCTAGGCTTGTAAATGCCCTAGGGCAGATAGCCTAGTATGAACCTATAAAAGTGAATTATCAGAATATGCAAGTTGAGAAGGACTCCATAAAAGCACAACTTCAACAGTGTGAAACCAGAATTAACAATTATACACACATTTGTACTCAGAACAATGAAACAGCCCAGTCTATAAACAAAAGAAATCCGCAAACATAAATGACAGTAAACAGACGACACTGATCAATGAGGAACTGAAAGACATACACAGGTGTAACGAAGGTTACTTAAGTTCATTTAACACATTTAGGAGTTATAAGACAAGTACAAAAAAATAGTGACGCTATGAATCTGCTACAGGAAAAAGAGAAAACTCAGTGGCTAAATGGATGAGCAGTATGTTGCTAATCTATTTCAAGGATAGTGCCGTAGCAGAACAAAACTCGGTAACTGAGAGACATCTCATGGAACAAGTAGTCACATGGTGAAGAGTACACAGAGTACTGTCTGGCAATTACAGCGAGAGAGAAATTAACACTGTAGTCAGAACATGCCACCTCTTTCCAAGCAAAATGGAGGTCAACGCTACCTAGAATAACGTTTTGGGTGAAGCCTATTAGGAATTAATAGGGTAGCACTAACTGTACACAGAGCCACTTGCAGAAATAAAAAGAAAATCAACTAGAATTGACAGCTGGCAGAAACTGAATTCAGGTTTGAAAGAATACAAGAAGAAATGTAATATCAAACACAGAAATAATTATGCTCAGAAAAAAGTACTGACAATGTGTGTGTTTTGATTTTTAGCATTCTTTATTTTGTATTTTGGCTTTCAGTACACTGTCACTATGTATTATATATACTATTATACACACACAATTATATGTGTATGTGTATATATATATATATATATATATATATATATATATATATATATATATATATATATATATATATATATACACACACACACACACACACACACACACACACACACACACACACACACACACACACGGTAGAGCCTGATTTCTTGAGTAGCTTGTGACCAACTCTTGATATGTTGATAAAAGTCCCTCAAAACGCAATTCACAAAGGAGAAATAAGCAAGAAGTCAAGGCCTTATTCCCCCAGCATGACCTGTGTTAAAGTCTACTTCAGATATTCACAAGTTGAGTTTCAGTAGATTGTGACAGATATTACATGTGTTGATCATGATCCATTTGAAAATAGTGAATGTAACCAAATTTGTGTGTGCGTGTATGCATACATACATACATACTTTATATATATATATATATATATATATATATATATATATATATATATATATAAAAATATAAAAACATACACACGTACAGACACACACACACACACTGCGTGTACATATTTGAATTCACATATGTTAATAAAAAATAAGAACAAAATACTGTGAACGTTGAGTCAGACATGACCACTCTTGACTGAAGCTATTGTTTAAAGAAATGTACATTCCTCACTTTAACGTATTCTCTGCCTGTCTGCAGTTATTGCATTGCATCAGTGGGTGGTACTTTCTACAAAGACAGAAAAAAATAACTCAATCAAAATGTCCAGTTTTACCTTTGTGGATACCTTAAAGATAGAAAGCAGGTGGTGTGTGGCAGAAGCTATTTTGCTAGCAGAATGAGCCCTCTTTAGGGAATCGGGAGACTGTAAATTCCAGTCACTTTCAGCCTTTTCCTTTGTTAGTTTCCCTGCTGTTAGAAAGTCTTGTGTCTGCCCTTCTCGGGCCAGATTGCTGTCACTCATTGCCCGCCATACTGCACATTCATCAACCCCTAAACGGTATGACTTCCCCTTCTGTGAATCCATTAGGTTCTCATTACTTTTGCTAAGAGTTGAGTCTCCGCAGCCCTCGCCACCAACATTTGGAAGCATATCAGCACTAAAGCTAAACTCCTTGTCAATCCGAACCTCAGGGATGATAATATTTATAGTCCTCATCTCACCACTGCATGCAGTAGTGTCTGCCTGCTTTGACCGTGAATAGACTTCCTGCTCCTCCATTGCATAATCAGAACTATCAGAAGGTGTCCTTTTCTGGGAAGCAGTCCGATTCCAAGGAATAAAGTCACAGTCCACCAGGCAACCCTCAGATCCAGACCTTCGAATTGGCATGAAGTTGACATTTAACATCTGAATGGAGAAAGAAGGAGCAGAAAACATATGTACACTGTCATTTAAAACATGATTATAAAAAGACAACTGTACTACAAAGAACTATTTCATAAGTCAAATAATTGTGTTGATTTTCACTTGAAGTTAATGCTGTAAGGTTTTAAACTTTTAGTCTTAAATATCAAAGGCAAATTTGTCAAAAGTTCTGTTTCATCACATTAGTCACCTGTCAAAGTAGTATGTCCTAGAAATTTTGCAGGAGACGGCATCATCTGACCCCCTGCTTGTGTAAATGATCACCACTTGGGGTTGCACCATTTTTGAAAACAGGGCAAACTTGAACAAATGGTTTGACTAATATGAGTTTTGACTAATGGTCCAAGGCATGTACAGAAAAATAATTTATAAAGTTCTCAGACTCTCTGGCTTAACCAAATTACTAGTACCACTAATATGAATATTCATGATGATAAATACTGCATTTTATACACACATACCCACACATACACACACACACATGTATTTCATACATGTATATGAAGAGAAAGATGCTACTAAATATGTACAGTGGATATAAAAAGCATGCACACCCTTGTAAAAATGCCAGGATTTTGTGATATGAAAAATGAGACCACAATAAATCATTTCAAAACTTTCCCCACCTTTGATGTGACCTATAACCTGTACAATTCAATTGAAAAACAAAGGGGAAAAAATATAAAAAAATAAAAAATGTACAATAAGCTGGTTGCATAAGTGTGCACACCCTTAAACTAATACTTTGTTGAAGCACCTTTTGATTTAATTACAGGATTCAGTCTTCTTGGGTACACACCTGCCATCAATTAAAGAGACTGATTAACCCCAACTAAGGTTCAGCTGTTGTAGTAGGATTTTCCTGACATTTACTCAGTTGCCTGATACAGCAAAAGCCATGGTTCAAAGAGAGCTTGCAAAGCATCGAAGGGATCTCATTGTTGAACGGTATCAGTCAGGAGAAGGATACAAAAAATTTCCACAGCACTGGATATGCCATGGAACACAGTGAAGACAGTCATCAAAAACTGAAGAAAATATGGGACAACAGTGATGTTGCAAAGAACTGATTGTCCCGCCAAAAGTGATGAAAAGTCAAGACAAAAACTGGTCAGGCAGGCTGCCAAGAAACCTAGAGCAACACTGAAGGAGCTGCAGGAAATTCTGGCAAGTTCTGTTTGTGTACTACATGTGACAATCTCCCATATTTTCCATATGTCTGGACTATGGGATAGGGTTGCAAGATGGAAGCCTTTTCTTACACAGTAAAACATCCAGGCCTGGCTAAAATTTGCAAAACAATACATCAAGTGTCCCAAAAACATGTGGGAAAATGTGCTATGGTCTGATGAGTCCAAGGTTGAAGTTTTTGGCCACAATTTCAAAAGGTACGTTTGTGCAAAAACAACACTTCGCATCACCAAAAGAGCATCATCCCCACAGTGAAGCAGGGTGGTGACAGTATCATGCTTTGGGGTTGCTTTTCTTCAGCTGGAACTGGGGCTTTAGTCAAGGTGGAGGGAATTATGAACAACTCCACATACCAGTCACTTTTGGCCCAAAATCTTTAGGCATCTGCTAGAAAGCTGAAGATGAAGAGGAATTTCACATTTCAACATGACAATGACCCCAAGCATACATTCAAATCAACAAAAGAATGGCTTCACCAGAAGAAAATTTAAGTTTTGGAATTGTCCAGCCAGAGCCCAGACCTAAATCCATTAGAAAATCTGTGGGGTGACCTGAAGAGGGCTGTGCACAAGATATGCCCTTGCAATCTGACAGATTTGGAGCTCTTTTGCAAGGAAGAGTGGGCAAATACTGCCAAGTCAAGATGTGCCATGCTGACAGACTCTTACCCAAGAAAACCGAATGCTGTAATAAAATCAAAAGGTGCTTCAACAAAGTATTAGTTTAAGGGTGTGCACACTTATGCAATCAGCTTATTGTACGTTTTTTAGTTTTTATATTTTTCCCCTAAAAGATTTATTTGTGTTTCAATTGAATTGTACAGGTTAAAGTCACATTAAAGATGGGAAAAGTTTTGAAATAATTTATTGTGGTGTATGTGTGTGTGCATGTGTACATATCTATATATGCACATGCATGTGCGTTTTATGCGTTGGTTTTATTGGCCTAAATGTACCAGTAAATGCTTAAAAAGGTAAAAAGTCATAGGAATTCACAAACCATGTAGCTGAAACATTGGTATGTGCTTAAGGGGTCATTTACATATATCCCATGGGCCTGTATTACAGTAGGTTAAATGAAAACTTCCACAGGGAGAATTTAGTTTAGTTTGACCCTTGATGTAGTTTTGAAAATACATACTCACACACACACACACACACACACACACACACACACACACACACACACACACACACCACCTACATACACATGCTCATGGGCATATGCATGCATCATTTTTAAAGCATACGTACATGCTTTGAAAGGGCACAGAAAAAAAATCAGTGCAGATACATTTTCTCTTCATGTTCTCTTTGCCCTTATTACAGTCTTTGTATCTGTTTGCTTTCCTCTGCTATCCTTGGATGAGTTGCAAATATATATATATATATAAATGTGTGTGTGTGTGTGTGTGTGTGTGTATATATATAAATGTGTGTGTGTGTGTGTGTGTGTGTGTGTGTGTGTGTATATATATATATATATATATATATATATATATATATATATATATATAAATATATTTGTGTGTATATATATATATATATATATATATATATATACATGTATATATATATATATATATATATATATATACACACACACACACACACATATATATATATCTATATACACACCCACATATACACAAAAAACACACACACACAAACATATATGGGTCTATAGAAGGCGAGGGGACGGACTAACAGTTGGACATACTTTGGATCCTTCGAACTAAGTCTTTTCACCCGTGGAGGTTTTTTTGCTATGGGTCTATATTATAAGATTGAGGTTTCATTACTACAACTAGAAATATCAAGACCATTAACTCATACTTTCAAAATGTCAAAGCCTTATTTCGCTGAATCACAAAGAAACAGCAGACCTGCTACCAGCAGAGTGCCACAGGGGTCAGTACTGGGTCCACTACTGTTTGGTATATCTTTCTTAAAGTTCTGGTCAAAACTAAGGGGTTGTGGCTGACGAAGTTTACAGATGACTGCAAGCTAGGTGCAATCACTGAATCCCCAAATGATGTCAGTATACTCCATGAAGGTTGCATGCAGATCAAAGACTGGTGTTTTAGTCACAGTCTCAAACTCAATGCAAAGAAATACATCATCATTCCCTTCAGTACAAACAATGTCCCTTCACACTACAAATCAGCAAAAATATTCTAAGTACCCATGATATAGTAAGGGACCTGAGATCACAAGTTGACTGCATCCTTAACTTTGACCACCATGTGTCTGTTGTAGTAAGAAAAGCTTGCTAGGTAGCAAACTTGATTAGTAAAGGCATCGCCTTTAGAGCGAAAGAAGTTATAACCTCCCTATACTTGGCACCTATCTGGCCCATAATTGAGTATTACGCCCCATTTGGCATGTACCATACTAAACACCTGCAGCAATTGCAGAGAGCTCAGAGGCTTCTAACAAAGATGATCAAGGGGTTCCAGCATGTGCCTTACACAGACTGACTAAAGTCCCTGTCACTATACTCCGTATCATATAGACTTGTTAGGGGAGACTTGTGCCTTGCCTAAACAGCAATTCAAGACGGCCTGCAAATTAAACAGGACATGCTGGAGGGAGAGATGCATCTCCCAGTGACTACCACATCTTTGGAACAGGCTACCAAGTCATGTGAAACAGAACACCTCTATGACATTGTTTAAGAGGAACCTGGACAAGTGGATTGGGGACCGTAAATTCTTACCGAAGACAGTGCCTACAACCCTCCTGGACATGGGTAGTCATCACTAAATGCAGTCCTGGGTATTGACTATCATTTCTATGGTACTGCATTGGAATGAAATGGCTAGGCTTAAAATGACCCCGGGGTCGATAGCCTAGCTATCTCCTATGATCTTATGATCCTACGAAAAGCTATAAAAACACTGTAAATTAGATCAGGAAGAGAACAGACATCATGGTAGAAGTCACTTATCTTTCTCTTCTGACTGTGTAGGTGCTGTGACCCATACTGTGACTTCACAAAAAGTGAAGGAGATTATGCTTATATGTGTATAACTTTGAAAAGAAAAACAAACCCCACAAGTACTGGGCATACAAATGAAATATAAACGAGAGCTGGTTGGACAGCAACTTGCACATCTTCCGGAGAAAAGTTAGTAAAACCAGTGACCCTGCAATGCTGAAAGGTATGCTGCATGTGTAGATTTAATAAAAGAGAGCAACTCTGTCTACAGATTCTCATTGTCTGCTAGCTGATAATGTAATTGCTTCTACATTATTAGACTGTAGCATGTCTCTTCCAAGTAAAAAGGCTATTGCCCAGCAAGTCAACTGTGTGAGACAGAAGAATTTCATTATTACTGTTGGAAAAGATCATCATTAGTTTGTACACGTAGCACACTTTCTATTAAAATGTGAAACACTCCCAGAGAAAAAGTTATCAAATGTATCTGACACAATTGTTGTTGTGCTGTCTACTGCTCAAACTTTACAACATTTAAGTCAGGCTACAGTTTAGCTTTATCGATGGTACCTTTTTATCTAACAGCCATGTCTGACGACATGCATTACTTTATTACATATTGTGGTAGTACAAAAACAATATTATTACTATACTGCCTTATATCCAAAAATTCTTTGAAAGCATATAATTGTATGTGTTAGTGAATACATATATAACATCATTCACTTTCTGAGGCCTTCCTTATCATATTTTGGTATCAAGGGGGTTATGGAGGCTTCTCCAGCCCTCACCAGGTACTAAGCAGAGAACTAATTCTTGGCTGGATGTCAGTCTATCAAATGGAGCATACACCTCCCCAAGAACAATTAGCTGCATCATCATTTCATTGACCGACATGTCACTGGGATGTGGGAGGAAACCAGAATGCGTAGACAAGCATACAAGAATATTTACAGGTATTACAGTGAGAAACACAGGCCAACTGCACTTTAGAGCCTGGGTCATAGCTGAATGATCATACAAAAAGTCCATCCAGTTGGTTACCAAATAGTGGAAAAAAAATGAAATAAACAGAAGAAAGGCACACTGGTTTGTGCAAGGATCTAAAAGGAAGCAAACAAACAGCAACTTGTAACAATCAGACATTAAATGCCTTTATTGTTCAGTTTTGTGCACTAATGTACCTAAACTCGCCCAAAACTAACTTACTACATTTTGAAGTGAGTTTTACCATAAGCTGACTTGTAGCAGAATTCATATATAAACATGACCTAATGTCTCCACATTTACTTTCCACCAAAATTAATGGATTGTTAACATGTCCTTCAGCATACCACATAACACCTGTGTACCCATTACCCTGTCCACCACAGTTAATGAATTAACATGTCCTTCAGCATACCACATAACATCTGTGTACCCATTACCCTGTCCACCACAGTTAATGGATTGTTAACATGTCCTTCAGCATACCACATAACACCTGTGTACCCATTACCCTGTCCACCACAGTTAATGAATTAACATGTCCTTCAGCATACCACATAACATATGTGTACCCATTACCCTGTCCACAACAGTTAATGAATTAACATGTCCTTCAGCATACCACATAACACCTGTGTACCCATTACCCTGTCCACCACAGTTAATGGATTGTTAACATGTCCTTCAGCATACCACATAACATCTGTGTACCCATTACCCTGTCCACCACAGTTAATGGATTGTTAACAAGTCCTTCAGCATACCACATAACATCTGTGTACCCATTACCCTGTCCACCACAGTTAATGGATTGTTAACAAGTACTTCAGCATACCACATAAAACCTGTGTACCCATTACCCTGTCCACCACAGTTAATGAATTAACATGTCCTTCAGCATACCACATAACATCTGTGTACCCATTACCCTGTCCTCCACAGTTAATGGATTGTTAACATGTCCTTCAGCATACCACATAACACCTGTGTACCCATTACCCTGTCCACCACAGTTAATGAATTAACATGTCCTTCAGCATACCACGTAACACCTGTGTACCCATTACCCTGTCCACCACAGTTAATGAATTAACATGTCCTTCAGCATACCACATAACATCTGTGTACCCATTACCCTGTCCACCACAGTTAATGGATTGTTAACATGTCCTTCAGCATACCACATAACACCTGTGTACCCATTACCCTGTCCACCACAGTTAATGAATTAACATGTCCTTCAGCATACCACATAACATCTGTGTACCCATTACCCTGTCCACCACAGTTAATGGATTGTTAACATGTCCTTCAGCATACCACATAACATCTGTGTACCCATTACCCTGTCCACCACAGTTAATGGATTGTTAACAAGTCCTTCAGCATACCACATAACACCTGTGTACCCATTACCCTGTCCACCACAGTTAATGAATTAACATGTCCTTCAGCATACCACATAACATCTGTGTACCCATTACCCTGTCCACCACAGTTAATGGATTGTTAACATGTCCTTCAGCATACCACATAACACCTGTGTACCCATTACCCTGTCCACCACAGTTAATGAATTAACATGTCCTTCAGCATACCACATAACATCTGTGTACCCATTAACCTGTCCACCACAGTTAATGAATTAGCATGTCCTTCAGCATACCACATAACACCTGTGTACCCATTACCCTGTCCACCACAGTTAATGGATTGTTAACAAGTCCTTCAGCATACCACATAACATCTGTGTACCCATTACCCTGTCCACCACAGTTAATGGATTGTTAACAAGTACTTCAGCATACCACATAACATCTGTGTACCCATTACCCTGTCCACCACAGTTAATGGATTGTTAACAAGTCCTTCAGCATACCACATAACATCTGTGTACCCATTACCCTGTCCACCACAGTTAATGGATTGTTAACATGTCCTTCAGCATACCACATAACACCTGTGTACCCATTACCCTGTCCACCACAGTTAATGGATTGTTAACAAGTCCTTCAGCATACCACATAACATCTGTGTACCATTACCCTGTCCACCACAGTTAATGGATTGTTAACAAGTCCTTCAGCATACCACATAACACCTGTGTACCCATTACCCTGTCCATCACAGTTAATGGATTGTTAACATGTCCTTCAGCATACCACATAACATCTGTGTACCCATTACCCTGTCCACCACAGTTAATGGATTGTTAACAAGTACTTCAGCATACCACATAACACCTGTGTACCCATTACCCTGTCCACCACAGTTAATGAATTAACATGTCCTTCAGCATACCACATAACATCTGTGTACCCATTACCCTGTCCTCCACAGTTAATGGATTGTTAACATGTCCTTCAGCATACCACATAACACCTGTGTACCCATTACCCTGTCCACCACAGTTAATGGATTGTTAACAAGTACTTCAGCATACCACATAACATCTGTGTACCATTACCCTGTCCACCACAGTTAATGGATTGTTAACATGTCCTTCAGCATACCACATAACATCTGTGTACCCATTACCCTGTCCACCACAGTTAATGGATTGTTAACAAGTACTTCAGCATACCACATAACACCTGTGTACCCATTACCCTGTCCACCACAGTTAATGGATTGTTAACAAGTCCTTCAGCATACCACATAACATCTATGTACCCATTACCCTGTCCACCACAGTTAATGGATTGTTAACAAGTCCTTCAGCATACCACATAACACCTGTGTACCCATTACCCTGCTGACATTTAGACATGCCTTCTGTTTAATCAATACTGTTTATAAGAAAAGTTCAACCTTACATGTCCTATCAAAAAAAAAAATCTATTTGTGTCTTGGTCTATGTCTTAAATACAGATCATACTAATCAAATCTATTTGAAGTTAGTTTAACCTGCTTGGGCTAGTTATTTTTCTATAATATTACTAAAGTGAAAGTCATCCTTTAACAGTCAATGTATGTTAATTAGATAAGGCGGAAAATAATTCTGTTTATACCCATAAGCACAGAACTTATCACAACGCTCAAAGCATCAATACGCTCCCTTTCCATCAAAGGAAGTCAGCAAATTATGCATTATATTAGGTACTTTTTAACATTATAAAAGCTTATCACTGTGTTTGTATATAAATGTGTACACACACACAAACACACACACACACACACACACACACACACATATTCACCATTATGAGTCTCAGGCAAAAATGCAGACAGACAAATGGCAACTCCACAATCATCATCTCATGTCCTTGACCAGCATTAGAATGAAATGTGCATGTATGAATGCATTTTTGATACCGTACAGTGAGTCAAGCATTTGTGTGTCAGTTACAAGCTATCTAAAGGCAAGACAAGGGTTTCTACAAGCTGCTGAGTATATAGCATCTGCATACAGTTCTTCTGTAGGCAGCTCATAAATACAAACATCCAGTAAAACAGTTTTCTTTAGACATGCATACTGGTGTGACAGCTGACCAGAACCAGCAATGGGTTTGATACATGTGATTTTTACATATCACCGCTCACTTGTTTGCTGCTTTAGTTATTTGCGCTGAAAATCAAGTCACTTTATGGCACTTGCCTGACTACAGGTGCCAGATTACTAGGGAGAAGTAGAGTCCCCAAACACACGTGGGCTTAGATGTGCCCCCAAACAAAAGCGGGCTTAGATGGGCCCCCAAACACATGTGGCTTAGATGGTCATGTTTTACAACACACTATTTGCTAGCTTTCTTAGTGCTGAAAATGGCCTTTAAGTCAAGAGTAATATTTGTCTTTATAAACTTATATGTCAATTGCAGTTATTAAATCCAAGTCACTGGCATGCCCTGGTCCATGCCAAAATGTCATAAGCTCCTACTTAAATTTTACAATACTATAAAACTCCTACAAAAAGATTAATTATTAATGTTCCTGAGTCTCAAACGCTACAATTTTTTAAGAAAAGATCATTGCACTGAAACATTTTTTGTTTTTACTTATTTTTTTTCATGTGTGAAGCTTATGAAACAGGCATTTCAGAGAATAAATAGTTGATTTGGTGTACTTTCTGCAGTACAGTAACACATAATGAAAGTACCTAAACATTTTCCTGTTTAGAAACTTTATCATAATGCCATAGAATGCAGGAAAACTGAACCTACAACTTTGCATCTGACAACTGAAAAGCTCTGTATTGTAAAAAAGCAAGGCATAGATATCCAGCCCTGCTTTTTTGGGTTATAACAACAGGTTTACTAAAAATAAACTACACATTTGATAAGTATCAAGATAAGACAGGTAACAACACACCTGGTTCACTGCAAAGGCTAAGCTTCTTGACAAATATGTTTTACTACAATCTGTGTTACGTCAAGAACAGGATTCATCTCTTTCAGAGGCGTTCCCTTTTAAAAATGAAGGATGTGCTTGACAGCTTGCAAAGCTGTCACCAAAAAGAACTGCTTCATCTGACGCAAGTGCACAGTACAGCAAATGTCTCTCAACTGGAAATGTGCAAATATTGTCAAAATGTGATACTACTGTCATCCAATGAGGGAAGTTTGACAAATACTATTCAAAAAGGGGGGAGATAAAGATGTTATAGGCATTTGTACAGTGTTATATACATTACTTCGGAATCTGCTACTCTCTCAGCTTTGGCTTGTATCATAACGGCTTGAGAAAGTTCAATCAATACAAGACATACCGATCACTTCTTATGGAAAAGTTAAGGATTTTTTGTCCCTGTGTGGTTTGCATTTAAATAAATGCAATCTTTTCAGAACATCAGATATTCAGTATTGTGACACAGGAGCTAGAGAAGAGACACCATTGTTTGACTTATAATCTAATCAGCCTAATCAAATGTAGACAAAGGTAGACAAAGATAAAACAACAGAGGAGTCCGAAGTATGATAGGAATCTCTCCTGAAGGACTTTACAGACCTGTAGGGGGCACAGCCTACCTTCTATACTCTGATGCACACAACCGAAAGGTAAACTATTTGTCATATTATAAAGAAAACTGGGTAGGAAAAGGCCATAAGATAATTAAGAGTTTCTTTGTTGACAGGTTATGACATAGAATGTCAATGACCCAGCCTTCAGACACATGGAACCTGATGGCAGATAAGGGTTGGATGGCCCATCTACTCCATTTTTTTTTCTTTCTTGCAGACAAGCTGAAGATCCTCTTTAGCCAACTGCTTAATTTTATTGCTTCTCATTCTAAACACAGGGAGACTTAAAATCTTCAGGTGTTCTGTGTTGGGTAGGATGACCCCAATTTAAATACTGCACATATTTCTGAAAGAGGTTCAGGAACACCTTACCATTCCAGAATCACTTGTGTAGCATTAGTCACTCTAGACATTGTCATTTCATGTCCATTACAATGATCACCACCTTTTTACCCAGCATTTCACAGCAAAGCAGAAAAGCTAATTATCGTATTCTTTAATAGTATTTCTGCATCAGAGAATATTGCCCATCCCTCAAAATGTAACATTTTCATGTTTTTTTCATACAAACTCATCCTCAGCTGTATTGCTTGAGATGTTTAATTAAACTCTATTCTGAAAATATGTGTGTGTGTGTGTGTGTGTGTGTGTGTGTGTGCGTGTGTGTGTGTGTGTGAGATCTATATTTAACCTCTGGTACACTCCAACGATTGTGTACTAGAAAGGATCTTTTCAAAATGTAATAAATGGCAGCAAAGCACCATATGTAAAAGAAAAAAACCTATCTTATGCAGAAGTGATGTTGGCTGCTCAGGTTATATCTTCAGTGATACATCTAGTCTTTTTGGTTTGTTTGTTTTTTTATTTATTTATTTAATAGAACATTTGGTATTTCACTGTACCAACATTTTCCATAACCAGGCATGAAAAACAGTATTAATGATGACCCACTGCTCTGAAACTATTCCTGGACGTTGACTGAAGTTGACTGGAATGACATAATACTTACATTACTTTGTTACTTGAGTCAGTCACACTGAGCCCATGAAGTCCCATGAAGAAAAGTTTCAGAACACACACATACACATACACACACACACACACACACACACACACACACACACACACACACACTTCATGCAGACAAAGGGAGAAAGCAAAAACTCTGATCCTGGCCTCTACATTCTGTCCAGCATAATATTACATATTTGTAAAACATGAATTGGAAAGCAACATTTTCAAGTCTGAATTCTACCAAAGGAAAACATAGTTTCAAGCAGTACTGAACACCAGTTTTGTGTCATATGAAAGTAAGAGTATTCTGTGTTAATATTAAACTGTGCACAAAACTGCAACTTTGATGATGTATGGGGCCTAATGCAGTGTAGAGCGTCAATTGTAAAACAATGGCTTTGAGGGAGGCTTGGTAGGAAAAAAGTGACAAACAGAACATTGAGTAGGAACAATTTGATCAGTATATAACCAGTTTGCTCAGTAGTGCTGTTTTAGTTTAGCCAAGCACTGAAAAACAAATGTGCACAAAATATATGCTTTGAATTGTCACAGAAAGAAACTGTACTTAGAGTCTGAAATGATGTGATTAACTGCAGCAGCATGGAAAAGCCCTTGCAAGATGAAGTAAGTGTCTCAGTTGGTGGGTGCACCACTGCAGCATAAGGAGAAGATTACAGTACTGCTTGTAGTCAAGTCGGCACAGAGCTGGAAAGTTATATTTCTGCTTAAGGAGAGAGCGGACTACACAGCAATCTTTTTTGAAGGATCCAGAGACAGGCAACATTAAAGGAAGCTCATATTCTAGTTGGCGAGTATGTATGCATGTGTGTGTGTTTAAAAAAAGCTTTTCCCAATATCAATATGGCTTCACGTGCCAGAATATTTTAACAACAGTCATTTGTTTATTCATTTGTTTGAAGGGAATATAGATTATAGGATATGAAATAATAAAATATACATAGAGCTGAGTGATGACCATCGATCTAGGCACTGGAAATTAGTTAGCCTTTTTAGTGATACTGTAATGATGGCATCCATTTGCAAGAGTAAGCATACTTTTCTATATCTAGGGCTATTTCAGAACAGCAGCCTATGTCTATGTTAAGATTATATGAACTAACTCATGCACAGGTCACTGTTTGGTAAAATCACAGCCACTGATAATATCTTCTAAACATCAAAGGCAAGAAGGTTAGGACAACAGAATATAACAGTGGACCTATACCAACCATTGTATTATACCTGAATGGGTCTATTGTGCAGGAAATACAAATTTGTTTACTTTTTCCTAGCATGCCCATATGTAAGGCATTTTTTCAGTGACATTTTATGGCCTGACGACAGTGAAAACATTGGATAACTGATTTCTCCCTGTATTCTCCTGCTGTCCCTGTACAGTGTTAAATTCTCACACTGTAGACTGCCAGTGCCCCTTTACTGCCACAGCTGAATCACTTTCATTTGAGGGTGGGGGCTGGAGATGAGCAGCCTGCTGTGTCACCCATGCTGAACAAGGTTTTTGTCTCAGATAAGTCCCATGTCTGAATGTTGTATGACAGTGCAGATGAGTGTCAAATGGGCAGTGCAAGGGGAAAAATCTCCACCTATGCACGTATACATTCTCCACCTATGCACGTATACATTCTCCACCTATGCACGTATACATTCTCCACCTATGCACGTATACATCCCTTAGTTTTCCTAATGCAGCTCATTAGCTGCTGATGCATCTATGCCACCAACCCTAGATCTCCACAGGGACTATCACGTAAGTGCTCACGGCATGTTCCTTAATACTCCCACCAAGAACAGGGAGCAGTTATGCACATCGACATCATCTCCTCTAACACCCGGAACACCAATCAAACAAAAATCAAAGCTCTTAGATTTGAGAATGTGCTTCTTAGCTCTAAACAGTCTAAATATCTATAAACAGAATTAGTGAAAAGATGATGGGCAGGTAAGGCAGTACTAATCAGAAACTCTTTTTTTAAAGCCAAATTGCTATTAACAGAGTAAGCAAAATGCATTAAGGTGCAGTTATGTTACACAGAAAAACATTTTTCAAGATTTTACTGAGGGGGACAGCACAGATATGAAGTAGTTGTGTTTGAGTTTTTTCTGAGTCAACAGATCCTGGAATAATGTTATTCATGCACTTTTCCAGAGTTCAAGGAACACATCTGATCAGAAAAACATCCAGGTGAACCGTAAAACCAGCATAGTGTACTTTTCAAAATTCACTATTTAGACCACTGTTTTCACTGGGGGGCTCTTCAGTTGGTATACTGAGGTGGGTTATTGTGCGTTCTACAGTCATTCATAGTTATTTCATTAAAAGCAACAGGGAAAAGTGAAGGTTATCATCTGGCAGCACAGTGTCGAGAAGGTTCAGATGTCAGTGGTGCAAGTACAGTTTAACAAAGTCAGATGCATTAATTCAAGGATCATTGCTCTGCTGGTCAGCTGAGTAATGGATAAAAGAGTCCCAGAGAGAGAGAGAGGTTTAGTTATTCCAAGACAGATTTGTGTTATCAAAAAAACTCTTGAAACATACAGAACTGTGTGTTTATTCATCGGTTGCTTACAATGATGTATTTAAAGACATATTTATTTTATTTAAATTTTGGTTACCAGGATAAAGTACTAATCCTGCAATGAACAACTGCAGGCTCCTCCTGGGTTACAATAACAAAGCAACAATATTAAATAAACAGGAATATAAATAATGTGGCACTATCAAAACATAAGCAAAATACATATGTACTGAGAAGTTCTGAAGTGTAATGACAATGTGAAGAAGATGCAGATAGCAATAAGTTCTGCTGCATGAATAAACAACACCACTGAGGTCCCAAAAGGATGAAAATATTACATATGAACTGAGAAACATTAGTACATACTTCTGGTACCCGAACGTTGTGCGTTGCAATATATAGTAGGAGGGAAGGGAGACGAGAGAATGGTTTAGCTTGCAAAAAATTTTATTAGTTAATTAATGTCAGCAGTATCCTGGCATTTGCATTTGTTTTGCTCTATTAGAAATGGTTTAAATTCTGGCCTGAACTTGGAGTGGCTAGTGTTGAAGGTGTGGTGTTAAGGGATAGATTACCATAGCTTAGGTTTGAATACAGGGAAACTTTCATCTGTATAATGCAATTTGATAGCAGGGGGTTGGTTGTATTATCCCATTTACAGTATATTTCATTGAGGTTTTTAATTCTGTAGCCATGCAGACATTGGGTTTGTCTGTTACTCTGCTTCAGCACCGACAGACATCCATCACATACACTGGGAGTAGCAGTGCAGTGTAGTACCCACATCTATCTGCATACTGAATGCAGTTCAGCTAATATGGAAAACTCACTGAGAGGAAACATTTTAAAACTGTTTGTGCATGCTTTTACACAACAATGGAACAAGAAGATTAAGACTTCGTAAGCTTCAATTATCATTAATTATAAAACACAGAGGACTGTCTTCCAATGGAAATTGTGTGGTTCTTATGACATGATGTAATGCATTTTACTTTGCATAAACTCACAGATGTGACAGCAGGTAAGGAAAACTTGGCAAACTACAGGTGACATCATCCCTTTCCTCTTTATTATATCCTAGTTCATTATTCATTAACCGGGTAAATTAACTGGTGCTTCTTGGACAATTTTCAGACACAAGTTGGGCCACAAGAACAAGGATAAACAAAATGTACATACACCTGAGACAGACAGACAGACAGACACACACACACACACACACACACACACACACACACACACACACACACACACACACATATATACATGCATATAATAAATACACAGTTCAGGGCAACCAGTAATGCAGCATGTTTTCTTGGAGTTGGGAAGATGCTAGATTATTTAGAAAGAACCCAAACAATACAAGAAAGGCATGCCGATTCCATAAAGATAATGGCCAGAGTTCAGGAATGAACCATCCTGGTACTATAAGGCAAAGCTGTTTAAGATGAGCCATTGTGTTGGCCAAACGATAATAAAGTCTTAACTTGACTGCCTTTTTATAACAACAGTCTGCAAAAGACAGTCAGATAAAACCTTACTAACAACAGCTTACATTCTCCCCTAACCATTTTGGAACTGCTGTTAAGACAACTGATTTATCAAAACTCAGAGATTCCCTAATATTCTTTCTTTGTCTTCCTGTGAGAATATTATCAGGTCTAGAATCTTCCCTGTGAATCTTCCTTACTCTGAATGCATGAAAAAATAGATAATTACATAATTACAATGCCCTTGCTGAGTGCCTTCAGTATCTGACCTTTCTTCGTATATTAAGCTTTTTTTCTTAAAGACAAGTAAACTCTTAGAATTTTCAAAAAAGAAAAACAAAATCCTGACATAGCTGATCAATTGAATACTGTCACCAATTTGCTTCCTTGGATATGCACTCACTGAAGACGCTCAACATGGGCCTACTTGCTTTTCATAAGCAGCAGTTAATTCTGTCCATATGCAGTATGCTGTGGTAGCTTGCAATGAACAAACTATAGTGAACTCGTTTTTACTGGCCATTATATAAAATGATGTTGTTTTGTAGCTTATCAGTTTCATTTTGGCTTCTTGTTGCTTAAGCACAAAACCAAATAAACAGAGTAAGTATCTACTGAAATTAAACAGACCTGAAGTATCTATAAACAAACACAAAATACATAGTTATATAAAGTGGCCTTTGTCTCAAAACTGTCGCTTTAAATATAAATGTGATTGCAAACTAAAGACCGACTGATTTTAGTGGTCAGACTATAGAGTGAAAGCCACTACTACCAGAGTCATTTCAAAGTAATGCACCTTCATACATCCTGTAGTCTCCTGCTTGCATGTATTTGTACAGAACTATGAGGGGAAAGCTGTTGAGTTTAAATTTAAAAAAAGTAATGGGAAATATAAAAATATAGTCATCTTTACTTACTGCACAGTTCCAAGAAAAACACAGTGAGGTATTATGTTTAAAGTAACTGGCATCAATCAGAATTCAGATTAACCTCCTTTTATCTTTGTTCATGTGGGTATTGCTGCCGACTATGCATCATTACAGATGCAATTTCTAACCTTTAATCTGGGTACATTTTTGTGAAATGGCATTGCCAAAGCCATACAAAATACTCCATGTAGAATCTCATTCTAACTAAATGCTCTTTGTGAAAATAACTACATCCTTTACTCCTGTGTACCTAGAATTACCTTTGCCCTTTTGTCTATTTCTGCAGTTTGTCTGTTTTTAGGCAATCAGATTGGTATAAGCTCACTCATTTCTCTTTAATCCATTATGCAATTTTTTTACATATTACTTACTTTAATTTCTTATTCATTATTTAGCTAGTGTATGGACAGGACCCACTACTGCCTTTTTTTCAGTAATGACCCTTAATAAAGAATGAACCTATAAGAAACAGAACATGCTGGAGGGATAAACAGAACATGCTGGAGGGATAGATTCCTGTCCCAGAGAATTCCCATACTCTGGAACAGACTACCTATCTATGTCAAACAGAGCTCCTCATTAGCACTCTACAAAAAAAATCTTGATGATTGGATGGGAAATGGGAAATTCAGCCTGGGGATCACTTCTGCGGCTCTGCTCGACAGGGGCACAGGAAAATAATTTTCTTGGGTGGCGAAAGCCAGGGTACATTTTTTGGCTAGGCTTGTATGGCCAAATATTGTTTATTGTATATATTGTTTGGCTAAGGCCGATAGCCTAGTACTTACCTATGTACCTATGAACCTATAAGATCAAAATAAAAATTATTACATAAAGCATTGCATAGAAGGAGGAAGAAAACATAAATGGGCCCCCCACCTTAGTCATCATATAGGAAAAGTATTACTTTAGTTAACAGACATTCAATTACTGTTAAGGCTTATTTATACATGTACAAGCAACCTTTACAAATGATATGAATCACTCAAGTATTCACCCGGACAAACATTTGCATTCAGTCAACAGAAAGACAACGTATAAATATCACCTGAAACTACACAGAATCCTGGATTTTTAAACATCTTCTGTGACTAGCATACTAAGCATAACCATAATGTGAGACACACATTTAAATTTCAGTGCATTAGTTCCTTGACCTAAATAGGTGATAAAAACTCTAACAATTATGGAATTTGTTCTAATTAATCATTCTCTTACATACTAACTGATAACTGTCTGCCCTACATTTACAGTTTAGTAGCTATGACCATATAAAATATTTTCCTTTGATCTCATAATATGTATCAAAGCTGTTGATTACATAATTTCATCAGCACAGTTTCCCTTCCACACATCAGCAATGCCACTTCCAAAGATACTAAAAGGGACCTGTCAAAATACTGAATTCTGCTTTCTTTAAAAAACACTCCATTTACTATAGACTCTATGCTTCACATAGTCAGGCTGTCCAGTAACTCAACCCACCATCTTGGGACACAACACAAAGCTTTGGAGTGCATCACTTTTTATCAATATTTTATGTGTGTGCTACTGTGTCATAAGCTTATAAGAATGAAAGCAGACAAATGCAACCTGCCCAAAACATAAAACAAGTATATTGGCTGAAAATATTCTGAGAAGGCAAGTGTCACTGCAAGAGTTTTTTTTCCTTCCATCTATCCCTGGGGTGGTTCCATATTTAACTTTCTTCAAAGTGAATTGCAGCTCCAATAATGAAAAGGTTTATCCCAGTTTTCTCTAGCATGAAATTTCTTATGGACAAATGAGGCACAATCATTTTCCGATATCTCACCAAATGTGTTTGAATAATAATGCCCTAATCTTTCCAACATCCCAGCTGTCCTGTATATCAGTTTACCTATGTTAGAAAAAAAATAATTCTTCTTATCTTGTCACCTACATAGATTTCTGAAAGAAAAAAATATTTCTGATTTGCAACTTGACATTGTCTTTTTCCATTACTAAGAAAATATATAAAATGAAGCCTGCTACTCACAAATAGAACAACAGTTTTTTACCAGTTGTGTTTTTCCATTCTTACTGTCTTATGTTCTTCTGTCTATATTCTTTCGTCAGCTTTTTCTTGAGCCAAAATCACCATTCTCCACATGAGGATTAAGTCCAGTACAAACTGAAATTGTTGTCCCAAAACCTATCTCAATAAGATCTGAATTTTAATTAGGTAATCTACTCTCATTCTGAAAAATATCATCCTTCTACAGTCTCAAAATAATTTGATGTTTGAATGTTCACAAACAGCATGACGTGAAATGCCAGTATACACCACCTTTCCTTTGACTTCAAATACCACCTTCCTAACAAACACATAATCTATGACTACCCTTAAATTACCTTTAAAAGCATAAATCCCATAGATCCACAGGACATTAAGTTAGGAGACTCAATTGAATTCTTACAAAATTGGGCATCAAAATCCTCCAGATGTGTGCCTTTCTTTTAATTCTGGCCCTTTGGAAGTAAAGAAAAGTCACCACCCAAGATAATTAAATAAATGGTAACGGCTCTGACTGTTTCCATAACTGTTTCCTTCAAGCGGGTTTTGTGTAAGCATATTTATTTAATAATCTGTGCTTCTTCCCATAGAGTTAAAAATCTATCATAGTACATCATCCTGGCACAACCATATATTTTAGTAAGAGTATTTCTAAAACAACTCCCATCCCCCCTTGAACATGTACCATACCAAAGTGATCAAAATCCATACCCTTCACATTATTTGATCTTTTCTCCAATATTGTTAATATCTTGCAACAAGTATACATTGGCCTTTTGCCTGTTTAACCATCTTGATATAGTCCATCTTTGAGCAGAGGAGAGCAAACTATTTACATTTAATGTCAATGTCACAGTTTAGGTTTTGATTCCCCTTTTGCAATATTTTCCCTGACTTTGAACCACTTTTTACACGTTCTTCTGCATTATCTTCCTAACACCCTTCAATTTCTGAGAATAATAGAAAAACAGATATATTCCCTTACCCACATCCTATTCAGAAAACTCTTCCTCAACCACCTGTTGTGGAATGGGATCCTAAAGAGGTTCCGTGGGATTAGAAAACAGTGAGGGCACCGCCTCGCCTGCATGCTCCAATCCACCATTTCAGACAACTTGAATCTTTTTAACAGGATGGCTGTTCCCCGACAATTAAGCAATTAAACCAGAAATGCTTCCTGGCCCCACAACTTGTAGACTGTTTCCTGGTTCCCCAAAACTGGAACACACACATTTTTGACAAGCATATTCAAAACATCCAATTTCCCTGAAAAAAATCCTTGGTTGTACAGCATACCTGACTACACATTGCTTGATCCACCAAAACCTTGATTGTCTAAATGTACTCAGCATACCTCATTTATATTCAGTTCCACCAAACATCCCAGTTCCCCACTGTCCTGATCTACAGTCGATCAAGAATCTTCTTTAATGGATTCAACACAGTGCTCATAGTGATTCCTTCTAGGAATGTATTACAGGCATCAATTTAAGTGTGAATTATAAAGAGCAAGGTCCTTCCAAGGCAACATGTTTTCATTAGTTTTAAATTTCTCTTGACCTGCTTGTAAGGCATCCTAGTCTTCAAACTTAAATCATAAATTGTTTCAGTGAAAAATGTGCTAAGGCTTTCACATATAGAATATGTACCTCCAGGGGCTACAACACACTTAACCAAAAACATCTCTACCTATGCCAGTCCCCTCTTTTGACCAATGGAAACATGAGAAACCTCTTCTGAGTCAAATGATGTAGTTCTCATACCACCTTGCTAGACACTTGCAATCCCATGTTACACCTGACTGTCTTGGGAAAGACAAAGGATGTTGTCTGGACTATCTGATACATCTAACATAAATAAGTACAACAGAAACAACCAAGGTTCTCTCTGCAGGTTCTTATGTACTCTGTGAAAGTACATGTCTGTCTCTGCAGCAGAACTGAACAATTCTACATTGCAGAAAGTTGCAGAGTGACAATTTGTGCCATCTCTCTCCATGCTCCCCCTAAACCAGTACACTACCACTTCATAAGCACTCGGGGGGGGGGGTGCAGCAGTTGCCAATCCAGATAAACCATCTTTGTTATCATTTCAGCTGATCCTGTTCTTTCCTGACTCATTCCTAAACTCATGTCTTCAGCAGGGTACAAATCTCCTGCAGACTATCTGTTCCTAGTCTGGGTGCCCAGAAAGAAACAAAATATAAATCAGCTAAGGAATGTGTTGAAACATGCCTATCAATTTAGGATAAAAGAAAACTAGGCAACAAAAATAAATAAGTAAATAGATGAATAAATAGTAACAACAGTAATAATAATAATTACTATTTAATAAGCTGATCTTATCTAATGAAAGGCAACAAAAAAGTGACAGAGAAAACTAAGAAAATGAAAACATGGCAGTGACTTTATTCTTTAATGTGTAGAATTTCAACATCAGTCCTCATAAATGACAAAAAAAAAAAAAATTCCCATAAGAAACTAATCTTCTGCAGAAAGGCTGGGTAACTGCAGAGTGAGATTTTGCACAATTGTTACCAGTTATATGACCTGAGGGTGTGTAAGGTAATTTGAAATGCTTAGAGGTGCATTTTAAATAATCTATAAGGAATTTTATATATACACCTGCAACTTAGATACTCCTGTACAAATGATATGCTAGAGGCACCTCAAAGAGAACATGACACAAATGATTTTGCAACAGTGGAGCAAGAGACCCATGCAAAAGCTTGACTTATGTACAACAGGTGCACTACTTTGCTTACTTTCCCCACGTAAGGCTCCTTTGTGGCAAACTGTGAAAAATCCTAGATATATAACTAGGGGAGGAAAACTGGGATATGGCTTGAAAACATAATGAAGAAAGCAACAATTCCTTTATGACAGATCTATGCTTAAAAATTATTACATTTACATTTCTTAAGATAGCAAAGATTAGCAAGAATGCACCATGCAAGAGATCCCACATGCTGCAGATACAATGAGCTAAAGGCATGAGGCAATTAGCTTATTCTTGAACCAAGCTTTTTATTCAGGAGCAAACAGTGATAAAGATGATACAGGTTAACTCATTTCAGGCTTCAGTAAGCTGGGCGGCAGCAAAGCTTATCATCATCATCATCAAACTCCTTTTTCCCATTTTCTACATGAGGTCAGGGCCTCATGTCAGCTGTCTCAATCTCCTTCAGTTCAATACCAATCTACTACCTTCAAAAGTCATGCCTGATATTCACAGGCCTTCTCTCACACAATCCATCTTTCTCTTTGCTGGATGCCAAACATTTCCTCTTGCCTCCTCCCTGTCTGTTCCAAATCATCTTCACCAGATTATCCTCTGCTTCTCTGCACATGTGCCCGAATTACCATAACCTATTCTCTTTGACCTTTTCAACATTTGGATCTACTTTGGCTTCTGCTCTTACATCCTCATTTCTTCATCTGACCCACAGTGTGCATCCTACCACCATCTCTGGCACTTCATCTCCATTAGCGTCATCAACTCCTCCGGTTTTACTGCTCAGGCTTCTGTACCACACAGTAGTGCTGATCACAGCACTGTTTTGTACACCTACCTTTCAGTTTATTTGGCATTCTTCTCTCATGTACTACACCTGACACTCTGTTCCAGTTGGCCGCAGCCCCTCTGAATGATGATGTCATAATTAGAATCAGACTTCCCTTCTCCTCAGACATCCCTCTCGGTTACTTGAAGGTGATAACTTGTTCCACTATTTTCCCATCTATTTTATTTCTAAACTTATTTTGGTTGTTTTCCTATTTGCTGCCATTACAGCTGTCTTACCTGTATTTCATTTCATCCTGTATGCCTTGAGTTATGCATTCCAATCCCCCATCCTTTGCTGAAGCTCTTGTTTAGAGTTTACCTGCAATGCCCCATTATCTGCATACAGTAGTGTTATTTATCTGTTCCCTCTAACCAGTTTACTAATGTAGTCATCACTGCTATGAACAGCAGCGGTCTCAGATCTGAACAATGATATACACACACTCCCACTAGTGAGATTTCAGAATCCAAATATTGTTTTCATTTGTGTCAATGGGTACTGGTACATAGACTGCAATAATTCTACTAATGTTTCTGTGACTTTGTACCATCTAAGGACTGCCAAATCAGCTTTCTTGAAACCCTGACATATGCTTCCTCCAAGTCTAGAAATGCCCAGTTGGATTCTTTCCTCATCTCTAGCAACACTGCAACTATCTGTTTCAATGCAAACATCAGGTCAGTTGCATTGCATTCTGATTTGAATCTGAAATGCACATCTCCCATCTTACTTTCCACTACACCATGCATTTGCTTATCAATCCCCATCTCCAGAGCTTTCATGCAGTCTAACATGAGTTTGATACATCTACACTGCCCACAGTTGTGAATATTTCTTTAGTTCTTGTACACTGGTGCTAGAATGCTTACTGCCCAGTGATCTGGGATATAACTTTCTCTCCATACTGATAATGAAACGAGAAGTGCACGATGCTCGAACAGATTGTCTGCTTGACTGACCATTTTCCAAAGAAAGATTGCAAAAATAGCAGTATTAATTTAATGAAAACATAAATCCAGGAACCTAAATACAAGCCATCAATAAAATCTCCAAATTGAGCTAAACAGCTTTCATCCCACAGTTTACACCACAGACTTCATCAGAACAAGAATAATGTTATTCATAAGGGGATAAATTTATAATAAACTTGCGTCATGCAACATCAGCTGAAAAACAATTAACAATTCAATGCATACTGAATACTTAAAAGTATACAAATCTCATTGTCATATATATAAAACATTGTGTTATAGTATAAAACTTTATAAGAAACACCTATTAGATCAAATGACAGTTGTAACTCATGTAAATAAATTAATATGTTAAAAAAGCAGATCAAACTGCCTCCAAGAATAATACATTACACAAATGATATACAAAAGAGCATTTGTTTTAACATGCTGCATTATTTAATACCATGGACTACAGACCCTAAGACCTAAAGTTTTACTGTTTGCAATTTTAAAACTGGCAGATTTGAGATAACATCATTTAAACCTGAGGGGATAGTGGTGTTTAATTTGAATTGTCAAACCAACCCCCTATATTCATAAGATCACAGGAGATTACTAGGCTAATGGCTCTGGTACTCTTACAAGCCTAGCCAAGAGTTTATCCCCAAAAAAGAAACCCCAATCAGTACCTTTCACCCCTGTCAATGAGGGATACAGGTAGAACCCCTAGGACAAATTTGTGGTTACCCATCCACTCATCAAGGTTGCGCTTGAATAGGGTCAGCGATGGACTTTGTTTGACATGTATGGGGAGTCTAATCCAGAGACAGGGCAGCCACATGGAGGCAAACCTGCCTCTCCAGCAGATTTTGTTAATTTCACATATTAGATTTAAGCCTTTCGATCGGGTACTACACGAGGAGTTAAACTTACGGATATGGAGCACCGCTAGTAGCGCAGGGTCTGAGACTGCCTTGTAGGCAAGACACAGATCACCTCTGAGCAATCTCTATGATAAAGAGTAGAGTGATGTATCATACAGATTGCTCAGAGGTGATCTGTGTCTCACCTACAAGGCAATCTCAGACCCTGCTCTACTAGAGATGCTCCATATCCGTAAGTTTAACTCCTCGCGTAGTACCCACCTTGGTTCAGAAGATCCATCATTGGAATTAATTGCTATTCACTCCAAAACAGCAAAATTAAAAAATTTAACTTTTTAAAAGCTGTACTCATGAAATTGTGCATATTTTCTTTGCATGTTGCTGGTCTGTAATCTGGGCACTCTCAGTGCATTCACAGATACTAAACTGCTCCAACAAGTGAGCCCCCCCCCAAGCTTTTCTGTGTTGGAGGGAAGCCTTCTGGGAGTGGTAAGCACTAGGTAACCTGTCTACCACATAAGGAGTGGTTCTGCCCCAGAAATTGTAGTTATTGGCCATCTGGGCAATATTTTCCATCTCTCTCAACTTTCTGATTTGAAAGCCTGCATTTACACTTGTTTCTTTCCTGTAACTAGTCTAGTGCAGATACAGATTCTTAGTTTTAGCACTTGAATTTGCTTATTCATGCTCAGCAATTGTTCAGAACTTGTTGTAAGTACTAAATAAGCTAATTACTATAGCATTTAACCTTCCTCATTACTTCGAGGAAAACAGTTTTTTGCACATACTTTCCTCACTTGCTTAGAGGAAAACACTTTTGTACTCACTTTCCTCCCTTATCTAAAGGAAAATAGTTTTTTATTTAGGCATGTCCAAAGGTCAGCTCCCAATGTTCTCTCCTGTCTATCTGATGAATCTGGGCATCTTGGGGCAATGTAGAAATTGCCTCATGTACACAGACAACCCTCTCCTCCTACCACCCAACACTACAACCTGTGAGAGATGCACTTATCTAGCCAAATTGGAGGTAAAGCTCTCTCCAGCCAAGACTGAACTTGACATTCAAGAGGAGAAGGTAAACACTTGCACCACACCACACGTCACATAGTATCACTAAATCTACACCACCAAAATCCACACAAAGAAACACAAAAACATTCGAGGAGGTTCTCAATAATAATCTGCCCAAGCAACAGAGACATCTAAAGCAGAAATGCAAGTAACTTCCACCCCCAAACACAACCCAAATGACACATAGCCCACAGACTCAGTGTGCCACTCAACCGCAGCAAATAAGGCAAAACAACGTATCCAACACACTAGCCATAGGTGACTCTATAGTCAGGCACACTGATGTCCGAGTCACCAGGCAGACTCTATAGTCAGGCACACTGATGTCCCAGTCACCAGGCTAAACAAGGAGAAGGTTACTTGTCAGCTGCCTGTCGGGTGCCAGGATCTGCCACATAACCCACGCACACAGCTCACTCCACAACAAGTACAAATATGACTGTCATTGTCCATGTTGGTGTGAACAACCTGAGACGTACCTCCCTGGACTACATGAAAAGAAACATGGAAGAGCTCTACAATCTTGTAACCCAGGCAGGTATGACCCTAGCCCTGAGTAGCATTCTGCTATCGCCCAGAATGATACTGCAGTACAAGGACAAAATGATTGACTTCAACAATTGGATAAGCTTCTGGTGTCATTCCAGTATATGTCTGCTTGGGATGACATGGTCGACAGACCACGATGCTTTGCCAGAGATGGCCTGCACCTGTCGTCCCTGGGATTCCGGATACTGGCTAAGGCTCTTGATGCCCCTACAGTGCCTTTTTTAGGCAAGGTTCAAATTACAAATTCACCACCATAACAGGAACAGGCAAGCAAAAACTGAGGGTAATGCTACTCAATGCTAGAAGTCTAAATCTCAAAATGCACTCACTCGAGGAACTCCTTAAAAAGGAGAACATTGATATCTGTGCAGTGACTGAGACCTGGTTTGAGGCTCCAGAGAGCACCTCTGCACTACCAGGCTACAACTTTGGTGTTCCGGTCCAAGTTACATGGTTGAAAAGTGTTGTATAAGGCGAAGGTGTGTCCATATTCATTAAGGATATCCACACCTCCAGGCTAGTTGCTCAGCATAATGCATCCAAGGTTATCCACGTGCAACTAACTCTGGGCAAAACTGCAATCCAAATTGTAGCTTGCTACAGATCTCCCACCATGCCTCAGGATTCTCACTCATCTAATCTTGATGTACTGGAAAGTATTAGGGTTCAACCAAACACCCTAATAATGGGCGATTTCAACTACCATACCATTAACTGGGAAAACTACTCGTGTACCAACTCCTTCACACAACGCTTTCTGGAATTCAAAAACTCCAATGCCCTGGATCAACTTATCCACACCACCACCAGGAGCAACAATATCCTAGACCTAGTCATTACCAACATGAGTGACTGGTTTTCCATAACTGAAGTCAACTCCTTGTTGGTCTGATCCGACCATAAGCTAATCACCCTTGATATCCACTTCCTGCCCCCACCCCCCATTAAGGAAACCATGGTAAAAAAT
Organism: Protopterus annectens; assembly: GCF_019279795.1. Classification (NCBI taxonomy): domain Eukaryota; kingdom Metazoa; phylum Chordata; order Ceratodontiformes; family Protopteridae; genus Protopterus; species Protopterus annectens. The sequence goes on along the minus strand of NC_056743.1, from coordinate 663,674,400 downwards.
TTCTCCAAAGCCAACTTCATGCTTAAGACAGAAGTGGTAAACTTCATGACACCCAAGCGGATGGAAAATACAGTTATGACTACTGAATCCTACACAAATGTACTCTATAAGTACTTACATGAGTGCATGAATCGTGCTATCCCAAACAGAACCAAGATGCTATCCTCTAAAAAAAGGAAGCCAATCTGGTGGTCCCCTGCCATAAACAAGTTGTACAACAAAAGGAAGAAATTGTTGCAAAAGACAGTAAAATCCCATGAGTGGAGGAGCTCCCTGGTCAGCCTCAGTAAGAAGCTGAGATCCCTTATAAGATCCTCCAAAGCTAGCTATGAAAACAAAATTGCCACTGATTCTAAGGACAGCCACAAAGCATTCTATACCCTTTGTCAAGAATCTCAATGGCAACACCTAGATCTGCTCCGAGTTACAGCACAACGGCATGAAAATTACAGAACCAAGTGATATTGCCAACATCCTGGCAGATAGGTTCAGAGCTTTTACACCCACTAAAGGGCCCATATCTATACAGGAAGAATGCAGAGTCCCTGTAATCACAATTACACAGGTAAAAGCTGCACTCTTTAAAGCCAAAAACACAGCATCCATGGGATCGGACAACATTCCAGGTTGCATTTTACACGAACTTCAGAATTAACTGGCTCCCTACCTAAGCACCATGTTCAATCATAGCCTCACATCAGGCTTTGTGCCCACTGAATGGCATACAGCAACAGTTATCTCTCTCCACAAAGGGGGAGCCACCACTGATCATACAAACTATCGCCCTATTAGCCTGATGAGCCTGGTCTGCAAGGCCATGGAACATATCATCATGGAACTCATAAGCAAAGACACTGGTAACCTCCAAACTCTGGATCCCACCCATTTTGGGTTTGTGAAAGGCAGATCATGCCTCCTGAACCTGAAAAACTTCTTTGAGGCAGTTGCCAAAGCCGCAGATGAGGGTAAGGTGGTTCACACAGCCTATTTTGACCTCACCAAGGCTTTCGACACCATCCCCCATTCTGGAATTATAACTAAACATTAACTAGGTATAAATCCCTACATCACAAGATGGGTTGCCAAATGGCTCACTGACAGAACCCACACTGCAAACGTTGCACACTCCAAATCTGACCTCAAACCAGTGATAAGTGGAGTACCACAGGGTTCAGTCCTGGGACCTCTCCTGTTTGGCATCTACTTCTCTGAAGTACAAGCTAACACAGAAGGCCTCTGGCTAATGAAGTTTGCAGATGACTGCAAACTAGGAGCCATAGTCGAGTCCCCAAATGATGCGGAAATCCTACAGAAGGGATTTGCTGAGACAGATGCCTAGTGTCAGAGCCATGGACTCAAGCGCAATGCCAAAAAGTGCATTGTCATCCCCTTTGGTAAAATCTCTGTACCCATGAACTACTACATAGACAGCAGTCGACTTAACACCGAATGTTTGATAAGAGACCCTGGGACCCAGGTGGACAGTAGTCTGTCCTTTGATAGTCACATCACCACAGTAGTCAGGAAGTCCTTCTACATGACACACCTCATCATAAAAGGGTTCTCATCCAGGAAAAAAGAGGTAACTGTTCCCCTCTACTCGACACTCATTTGACACATTATAGAGTACAATGCCCCTTTTGGAATGTACCTCACAAGGCATCTGCAGCAGCTGGAAAG
>NC_056743.1:663592720-663667720 GCF_019279795.1 Protopterus annectens | reverse complement strand
TGGATGTACTTACACTATTTCAATCCTTACTCTCACCAAAATGGCAGTGATTAGTCTGGATGTACTTACACTGTTTCAATCCTTACTCTCACCAAAATGGCAGTGATTAGTCTGGATGTACTTACACTGTTTCAATCCTTACTCTCACCAAAATGGCAGTGATTAGTCTGGATGTACTTACACTGTTTCAATCCTTACTCTCACCAAAATGGCAGTGATTAGTCTGGATGAGGCAATGCATGGATCAGTAGGATGGTGCGATGAATTTGGATGGATGGGAGAGGATGGACGAGAAAAGAAAACAAATTACTATTATTTACCTGCGAGGTAAACAGTGGTACCTAGTCACAAGCGGATCAGTGTTTTCAACTATAGGGAGGAAGACAAGCATGGCAAAATTTAAATTCTTTCCACTGCTCAACTCAAATACAAATCTAGTTCACCCATGACTGCTCACAGGCAGAGCTGATATCCACCAATGACATTTTAACTAGTGCTGAAAATTTGGTACTATTTGAGGCATCTAAAAACAGACACTCTCTTTGGCAATTTGACCTTGTTTCTTAAATGTTGGGAAAAGGGATTATCATCAATGAAGTCCATTTTTGGAACCCCCTTAACTGTCAATCACAGAAGAAAATTACAGTCTAGGCATTCAATGCAGGCAGAGAAATTGCTTTTTTAATTACATATTCACTTTATGGAAATACTTTATGTACAGTGCAAAGAGGAAGTTTAATTTACAGGCAGAAACAGTAATGAAATTGGTATGCACTACAGGTTAGTTGTTAATATGACCACCACACAAAACCTTTAGACAGTAAAATATGGTACAGTGGGAAAACCACAAATGGCTTGTGATACAGGTAATGGCTAAAATAGTTTATGTAGGAGCAGATTATTGTCTGGGTGCATTAAAATAAGGGAAACAACAACAGAAAAGGGGCACCAAAAAATAGAGGAGAAAAAAATAATGTTCGGGAGTTCATATTTTTTCCAGTTCACTTGCTAATTTTTGAATATTTCTATACGTCTCAGATTTTCTGAAAAGTCAAGTAAATTATGTATATGTAAGCAAAACATGAAATACTAATAAAATATAATACTTCTTTTTTTAAATGTTTAAAGAGATATCCCAAGCCAAAACTGCAGAGGAGAACTTCAGTACATTGTATTATATAGACTGTTTATTGTCTTATAAAATATTGTTCCCTTTACACATGAGGAAGTGAAACTGTCAAGAGCTTTTTGTTAAGTTTGAAATACAATACTGTTCCCTGGAAGAGGATGGGTCTGCATGAATGCCTTCCATGATGTCATCAAGGCTATGACTTCACCTGCAGTAAGCCTGGGACAACCCAAGCACCCACACTGGCAACCGTAGAGAGGATATTCTTGAACTGATGCACTACAGGCAGTAAGTTCTATGATCTAAAACCTGAAGTAGTTGCTGTCTGAATGCATTTGTAAATACATGTTGGTTTTAAATACTATATTAGAACTGTACTCTTCTTATTACATGCTACTTTTGTAAAAGATGGTTATTTATTTATTCTTTTTTCAAATGATTCCAGTCAACTTTTATAAGGGGTGCACATAAAAAAGGATAATGAAGGACAAGGAATAACTTGCCATAAGCAGAAATGAGTTGGAAATGCCAAGCAGCAGTCTGATCACAGACACAAGAGGGAAACCTTACATAGAATATGTTTGTCTAGGATGGAGTCACTTAATTAACACTTCCACCTGAAAGGCCAATGGTACAGTGGTTAAGGTGTATGCCTTTCAAGCACAAGGTGCAGGGTTTGATTCTCATCACTGGTGAAAACTTAACAGATTGAAAATGTATATTTTGGTTGGGAGGGTGGCCTAATGGTTTGTTTGCCTTACAAACACAAGGTGCAGGGTTTGAGTCTCACAAGGGATCATTGGCTAAGCTTAAAATGGCTCGCAAGGGCAGTTATCTTAGTACTAATCTATGAATCTATGAATCTATGAATTCCATTAACAGGAGTCCTAGAAGCATTAAGCACAGGAATGCGTCCGGGAGTTGATCTTGATAATATACTTGCTCATGCTTCGAAATTACTTGAAAAATATTTGAATAGTTATCTATCCTGAGCTGCAGTGTGAACTCCCTCCACCCCTTTGAAATAAAATTGATCTTACAGCTCTTACTTAAATTTTGACTAGTCATGGGAAACCACAGATTTTTGTGATTAACTTACTGCTGATTTATTTTCACTTCAGACTACCTGCTAAATGAAAAAAGCCATTTACATTTTGAAATTTCCTTTAGCAAAATGTTGTATTTTTCCATACGATACATATCTATAGTTAAACAGCAGTGCCAAGAAGTCTAAAGTCCTTGGCAGATCTATTTAACTTCTTTTCTAACAGATACGATATAATTAACAAGAACATCCATCTTACTTCCACAAAAATAATTTACAACGGTATCATAATTTTTTTAATTCATCTTCTGATTTTGATTCCATAGTCTCCTTAGGAAAGCTGTTCATTGCAATTATGATCACCTTTCTGGAAAAAGTAAATAATATATCAAAACTATCTTCTCTCTATTTTTAGTTTGTGTCACCTTGTTCTAGTGCACGTTCTTGTCTAAAATCGGCTGTCAGATTGTTTCTATAGCATCTCCCCTCGCTCATTCCCCTCAAAATGTACATTTATGTTACTTTAGCTTCTATTTACATATAGACTGTACCATTTATGCTACTTCTTGTACAGACACCAGTGTGTCCATATGATTAGAGCTCGGGTGGGTCTCCAAAGCTATCGCCAGGTGTGGTTTAAACAGTGACGTATACAGTGGGAGACACATATGTTTTGTAACATTCTTCTCACTGTTAAAATGCTTTCACAAAAAGTGTTATTTTACATTTTTGTACATGAGCAACCTATGTTATATCCTTGGAATAAGCATATTGTTATTTTCTATTAAAGGCTCACTTAAAATTAACAATAAGCTCTTTGTGACTATACTGTCACGAAAATGCAACAGAAATCCTCCCAATCCAAGGTCACTAACTTCTTAGTAACAAGACTGGGGGTCCAGTACAATGTTCCAGGACTTGAAATTCCCAGTATTCAAAGAAACATGATACTAATCAAAAAGAAAGCAGTATTTCTTAAATGAAATTCACCCTTTCTACAAATATCCAGAATGAAGCATAATCTAAAAGGAAAACAATATTTTATACTTAAAGGGTTTTAAATTCCTTTTTTGTTAAATTTCTTATAGCAGCTTACTACAGCCTACTTGGCCATATACTACAAAACGTCTGCACCTGCCTTTACAACACAGAGCCCTTGGTTTATCAGGAGCTAAGCCTAAAGCAGGGGAATGACAATGCCCAACTTCCCAATGCATGGTGTCTCTGATTTGCCATGATTATACCAGACATGGATCTGCTCTACTAGTCTTTTCCTTTTGGACCATTTGTGCAGTCATGCACACTCCTGTATTTGCATGCATTAAATAATATGTTGCAGACCACACAAGGGCTAGAACTACGGGACTCTCTGATCAGCTCCAGTATGAAGGTTTGCAACAGATTTGACATTGTACTCCATCTAGTGTTAGTTACTCAAATAATCCATCCCTTTCTTACCATGTAATACCACAGATGAATGCCACAAACACACACACTTCTGTTGATATAGTTTACATTAGTCACATGATTATCCTGTGTAAGCATTCACACATTTTGGCTACTGACATGAAACATTATCCATTCCACTGTTAAGGTTTTGATCATTTTTTTAAAATAGAAAAATAACTGTGGTAAACATGCAGGATCATGCCTGATGCTGAGTTGCTTCCTATACCATGATTTTATTCCCTTTACATCAAATTTGCCTCTCCTGTGAGCAAGTCACTTAATCAGACAGTGCTCAGAGTTAACTACAAATTTGGACTAGGCTTCTTATTGTTACCAGTAAATCTATCCCTGCGTGTTTAGCTTTTAGCATACTACAGTGATATCACACACATACTTATTTTTTTTTCTTATGAGTAAAAGCCAATATGCAATGAAGTATGTGCAATTTTCCCAATGCAATACACAATCTTCATAATTATAATTATTATGTTATTCCACTGCTACTCTATGCATGTTTTTCAAGAAACAGAAACAGAAACAGAAAACAGCATGACTACTTGCACTATTTCTGTGTAGGTGTTCTAAAGCTGGCTTTAAAGAAAATACTGCTATTTTATGTAAACTCCACAAAAAAGATAGGCTCACAATTTAATTTCCCATAACAATTCTCCAACTATGCAGCAATTTAACAATAAGAAAAACAACTCCTAAAACAAGACAAATAAAAAGGGCAGACGTACCTGTCAGTGTGTAATAAATACATTTCTAAACATGTTTCCAGATCAGGCATCTTCAAGTTCTTAAGTTGCTTAAAGTTGTTAGCTCTTAGAAACAAATTGCAAATAAGGCAAAAAAATGTGGGAGAGCTACACAGACGCAAGCACACGCGCACTATCAATGCATTGTGGGAAAATAATGTTGTTGCTGTTTAGTACGGATGGATCCAGTGTTCAGTATGTCCCTGCTCCAGTGTTACTTAGTAATGTACGGAACAGTGTAGACGTCTATGTGGGACACCCACAACTTGTTGGAATCCTTTCTGGCATAAGAGCTGGTGCCCTATCAGTAAAGTGTCAGAACAGACTGACGTAAAACTAAACAAGGAACTTGGAAGTCCAAAATGCATGACATGAAATACTGCAGTTATCTAAACGACTGAAGTCTGAATGCGGTATGTGCACATCTCATTTCAACACAACTGTTGCACAATGAAGCTCCGTGGAGAAATATAGCAGTAGTTGTACGGACATGCCTAATACGGAACAGTCACTTTTTTTTAAGGGACATGTAAACTTTGGGATGAGTCATCTCTTTGGTGAGAGTGATTGAGAAGATACGCCCAACTAGAAATAAGTGCAGTGTGTAAAATGGAAATGAAATCCCTTCCGCATCCTTTCGTTCGCACATTCGTACATTCGCATTACTTTTCTCATATGGTTTCAATAGTTCATATAAATACGATAGTGAACGTAACAAATTAAGTTGAGCTTTTTTTTTTTTTTTCCAGTACTATTTCTATCACTCTCTCGTGCTTCTCTTATTTTCATTCTTTATACTTATATCTCTCCCTTTCAAAATGGAAAAGTTTACAGGAGGTCATGCTGCCCCCCCCCCCTTAATTTAACACACGCACACGCACACACACACACACACACACACACACACACTACCCCATCAAATTTGTCTATCTTTTTTTTTTGTCTTTCTTTGAATTCTCACGTAGCCCCAACTATTCATCCATCCACACCTCTTTTTCACATGTTTGCACATGGGGTCAAGGTGTCACTTAACCAGTGACAATCATATAGAAGAGCAAAGGTTGTCTAACCTGCCACAGTTGTTCTTCCATACCACACGCTCATACAGAGTCACATCTATGGCCAGTTTAGGGTGTCCAATCATACCTCCCAACCTCTCAGTGCAAGAAGTCTGAACAAAGCCTAAAATAATGGGGCAAAGGGCCCCAAAAATATTAGAATAACAGGAATTGTATTAGCATGCGTTTTCTGAAGGATATAAAGTCTAAAACTCAAGTGTCGGCTATTATTTGGTGATTTTAATTCTCAATGATTTGACAGAAACCACAAATTTTATGAGGAACATATCAAAAATATGAGGCAAAAATCTGGACAGTTCAGAGGTATGTGTCCAGTCCACCTAATGAATATCTTTGGAGTGTGGGAGGAAACTGTAACACCTGAAGGAAACCCACAGAAACACAGGTAGGTCATGCAGACTCAGCAGAAAAGGAACCAATTTGAGAAGTGAACCGGGGGAACCTCTTGCTGTGAGGCAACAGTGCTATCCACTACACAACTATACAGTATTTTAATTAAACACTTATTTTGGCTTAGCAAAATAAAAAGATGATTGTGAAATTCCTGAGATAATAGGACTCTTAACAGTGTGTTTACCACAGAATTAAATATACAAGGTTCATAACTACAGCAATTCAAACAGAATTCTGTAGAATCTCTTTTTCAATTAGGTTCTTCCTTCACTCTTCAAAAGAATATGCATGAACACTGCATAGAGCTTTTTCAATAACCAGTTATAAGTTCTGCTTTATTTATTTAGCATCATATCTTGCAATGTTGTTTTATGTGAGCTCCAATTTAGATATGAGATTGGATTGCAGGTTAGTGAGGATAGGGGCAGCATAGAAAAGAGTGGGGAGTAGGAATGCTTGTGCAAGGGTGGGTTTGGATTTGTCCAACAGGAATTTCTGTGTCTATATAGTAGGCCTAATTTCTGGTGTTTTTTTCAGGCTTTGGTGAATATGGAGGTCAAATCTGAGTTGATCATCTACTGTCACACCAAGAAGTTTAGTGTGAGTTTTGTCAGCGATTGTTGTGCTGTTTATGGATGTAACTGTGAAATTTGATTTTTGTGGTTCAAGTGTTTCTGGTAGAAAGAGGAGTTTGACTTTCTTAGGGTTTAGCTGTACTTGATTAGATGTTAGCCATTTTTCTACAGTGTGTAGAGATTGTTGAGTGATGGTGCATAGGTACTCTAAATTGTCGGAACAGGAGATAATGGTAAAGTCATCAGCATATTGTATTATACTCTACCTCTGCACCTTATGTCCCCTCTCTAGTTAGTACAGATGTTGAACAGAAGGAGACCAAGTATGGAGCCTTGGGGAACCCTGGTTTTTACAGTTAGAAAGGGAGCAAAGGATGATAGCCATTTGACAGACTGAAATCTGTTTGAGAGGTAGATACTGATCCAGTTTATACTAAAGTTAGAAAGATTGAAGTCAGTGAGTCTGGACAGCAGCAGTGGATGGAAGACAGTCTTGAAGGCCATAGAAAGATCGAGGAATAGGCAGGAGACTAAATTATTATCATCTCGAGCTTTAGCAATACTGTGTGTGAAAGATATTATTGCAGTAGATGTGCTATGTTGAGGATGAAATCTGTGCTGGTTAGGAGTTAGGCAATTTTCATGTAACAGATGATTGAGGAGCTGTTTGTGAATACACTTTTTCAGAATTTTAGACAGTGAATCATGATGACTATAGGTCTGAAATTAGAGAGAGAGAAGTGGAATTACCACCTTTGTGAAGGGGTAAAACAGAATTTTTTCCCAATATCTGAGACTGTATTTTCTTGAATAGATCTACTTATTCATATGGAGATGAGGTAAGTAACCAAATTAGCAGCATGTTTCAGGAAGAGGGGGGGATAGATTGTCAGCTGATGGTAAGCATGGGTTTCAGTTTACTGAGAAGTGACCTGATGTAATCATTTGGGACAGGTGTAAGTGAGAAAGAAGTAGAGAGGGACGTTTTGGGGTTACTAGGGAAGATACTGTTATCTTGTTTGGTTAGCTTTTGGATAGATTGTATAAAGAAGGAATTAAGAAAGGTGGCAGTTTCTAGGAAGGAGCTGTTGGGGCAGGGGTTAGGTGATGAATGTTTACCAGGATGTTGTAGTTTGTTTACAGAATGCCAGAATTTTTTGGGGTTGGAGTGTAGGCTATTTTGTAGCTTCTGGTAAAAAATATTATCTAGAATGGCCTGTTTTGTGGTCAAGTTGCAGAGCTCCCTATAGGTTTGAAAGAGAGAAGGTTAGTTGTTTTTTCCAGCTTTTCTGGGAGCTATCCCTCCTGTACATCAGGGTACGAGTGGCTTGAGTTAACCAGGGAGCATAATGGCATTTTAATCTGATTTTCCTACTGGGAGCAGGGAGTTGAAAGTATTTAGGAAGATGCTGTTGAATTTTAGGACGGTATCTTCCAAGGGGAGGTCATGGAGAAATGACCAGTTTATTGAGGAGCGCATCAGGTTAAACATATTTATGTTAAAAGTGTTGAATTTGTGGCATTTTTTATATTGGTGGGTTTTTTGCATTTGGGGAGAGTGCCTTTTTACAGTGGTGGGAAGGTGGTCACTAAGGGAATCTTGCATAATGGTGGGTATTGCATGTCAGGATCCAGTCCAGTGTTGTGCAAGTGTTTGGGTTTTTGAGTAGATGTGTGGGGGTAGTAATTAGCTGGGAGAAACCATAGAAGTTTATGCTTGAGCTGGGAGAGTCTATGGTGAGTGTATTACAACTTATATTGACATCACCTAAGATGACCGTTTCATATGAGATAGCCTGTGAAATCCAGGAAAGAAAGAGTTCAAGAGTAGGACTATTACCTAGGGAATACAGATGGTAGCAATGGCTAGTTTTTTGTGTTTATTTAAATTGCAGTTAACAACCACAATTTCTACTGGATAGAAATTTGGCGGAGGGATTGAAATTGGGGAAAGCGAGAGGTGTTTGGAGTAGAGAATGGCTACACCTCCTCCTTTTTCTTAAGTCTGTCCTTCTGGAAAATACTGTAGCCAAAGGAAGAAATTCAAAGTTGTCAATATGTGGTTTTAGCCAAGTTTTGGCAAGAGTAAGGCTGTCAGTTGTGAATAAGGACATCCAGGAGTGTAGAGGAGTAACTTTGTTTAGGATACTATGCATGTTAAATGATATAAAGGATGAAGACTTGGATAATGTGGAGGACATAGTTTGTGCTGTGGAGTTGGGAGGGGATTAATGGGAGAGAAGAGTTGGAGGTAGGTCATGGATTGGGATGAATATTACCTGAGTGTAACAAGTTTACTGAAGGTAGCTTAAGTGGAGATGAGTTTTTACTCAGAATGTATTATTATTTAGTTTTCATAGCAGGAGATACTGTGTGTATAAGGACTGTGTGTATATATTTTTATTTTATGTAGGGTGGTAGTGGTGTGGTTGAAAACAGAAGGGGTGATAGGGAAGAAGGAAGTAGTTGCACAGTTAGTATGAGGGAGTGTGTGAGTAGGTGCAGAGCATTCATTTCTAAGTGTGCAGTGGTAAGAGGTTAATATAGAAAGAAGAAGAGTAGGAGAGGTGAGTAGGAGGAGTAGCATGATGATTGAAAATGGAATGGGTTGCCTCTGTGAAATAAACATATAGTTATGAGATGGGTAAGTAAAAATAAGTAGTGAGAGGGTTTTAGATAACTAGAGAGAGAGAGAGAGAGAGAGAGAGTTTCTGGTTTACTTTAAATGGGAGAGGTGTAACAAGAAAAGAACAAGTTATATAATGGGAGGAAATTAGGTGTGGGTGGGGGGGTGTGGCCAAGTGGGTGGAACCATAAATGTAATGAGTGCAGTGGTGGCTGGGAATGGGGGTAGGGTAGGGGAGCAGAGTGAGCCCAAGCATAGTGAGGGTGAATGGAGCGGGTTGACCTAGACAGTAGGTATCTCATCTGCCAGAACCAATCTATCAGTGAGACAGTGAGGTGAATCAATGAAATATTTAAAAAAAAACAAAGGAATGATTAACTTACCATCCCTGCAGGATATGCACACTCAAAAAACAATAACAAAGGTTATAGCAGGCACAATTTTTGATAACCTAGTTAAAAAGAAGCTTACTGTATAACAGTGGTGAAGATTAGAAAGCTAAATACAATGCTAGTTGTGGTCTTAAAGTGGCAAGGTTTTTTGATAGCAAAGTAGTGCTTTATAGTTTCTTGTCACAAGGTGAGGGTCAGCAGGAGATAGATGTAGGTTCTGCATCCTTGGATATCCACTCAGGTAGGTGACACAGTGGGGGTCTTAAATGCTAGCTGCAGTCTTGAAATGGCAAGATTCTTTCAATATGGAGAAACGTTCATACATGAAACACAAACAGAGGAACTTGTAGTCAAAGTGTAGATGATTTTTAAAATCATGGAACACAAAAGGACAGAATTATTGTATGTTTAACTTGTGTATTTGAATAAATAGAAAGTGAATAGAGATTCACAAAAGATGGATTAAATGGTATATTTCTACTGTGTTACTGGTCAGTAATGTCTCTACAAATGAATAACTTAGGTCCCTGGTGAGTACATAAAGTGTTGAAGGTAAGATATCTTCCTTCAAGATTAGAAATTTTGACCTTATCATCTATTCCAGAATTTATACTTATGCAAGTAGAAAGTATTACTTTAAATGTTTGCACGTGTAACTTGTTTTCCATTTTTGCCCCTACACCATTCATATATTTCCTAATGAATTTTCTAAATTTTATCTACTTCCTTGTGCTATCCCTCTTTCTCCAACAATAATTGCCATAAACCATTTATTTATTTTCTGATAAAATCACTTGCGTAACTATTGCCTCTTTTCATGAGCTAATTGGAAGAACCTTCGGGTTAAAACAAAACCACTCAGAAACAAAAGATTGTATGCTTTTCATCATATGTTGTTAGAAGAAAAAACAAGTTCACATTATCACTCAGTTTAGTATCATTGTTCAGTTGACCACTGCCAACTGAAATAAACTGAATGGGGACTGCCACATTGATGCAATCTATTCTAGTATTATTATTATTCAATTAACATTCTTGTTTGGGCTTTTCATCCCCATAGCATGATGTTAAGGTAGATACATTGCACTGTCATTATATATGGATATATTAAGAATCAACCTGTACTGAATCACCAACTTTCTAGAATGTCTCTTGAAACTGTGTCAGTCTTTATTTTTTCCTGAATTACTCCGATATGTAGTATCAGCTTCTAAAAAAAGCAATCATGGTGCATTTAAATTCCAGTTTTGATAAACATCTAATTTGCAGTTATATGTGATTAAACTTGATGAAAAATAAATAAAGTATAAAATGTGGAAACTATGACAATGGAAAGAAGCACTGTTTGGGATATTATTGTGTACAAGCACCCACAGTTGAAAATGATAGAAACTGTAATAGTTACTTTCACCTAAGACACTGGCTGATTACATACCCTTCTGTTCAGTGTTTCATAGTACAGCTAGTGCAGAGCTCTGCTGAATAAATTCATAGGTGGCTGTACCTGTACAGTGTTAGCGGACTGGTGGTATTGCCATAAGAGTGGCTACCACACAATTATTACATGTATATTGTGTGTGTATGGATTCACTTCTGAATCTCAAATTTCCAAAACATTGGATTTCATATGATCGAGACAATATAATCAATGTTTCAGAATATCGAGATTCCGAAATTAATCCAACATAAAAAAAAAATACTTTTTCAGGGGGGGGGCAAGCCCCCCTGCACCCCCCCACACCCCCAGTATTTAAATATACCAACTCTGAGATCGCACTACAGTGAGGAAAAGGGAAATCTCCCATTCTGCGCTACATACAGATCTCTGTTCCAAATTTTAAAGTTCTAAAACTTTGATCATATGGTCTCGATCATATGAATTTCAGTGTTTTAGGATTTTAAGATTCCGAAGGGAACCCGTGTGTACATATACATCTATATGTGTACACACACACACACACACACACACACACACACACACACACACACACACACACACACACACACACGTGTTCTCTCTCTTACTCTGTGTGTGTATGTGTGTGTGTATGGGTTCATATTAAATCAATGAAAATCCACATCCCCGATGACTGGATCACCAAGACGAGATCACTGATGCTACACATCCTGGACAAAGGTAAGTATATGTATTACAGCACGGAATCTATTCCCGTGTCTGTAATACACTTAAAAAATAAACAGATACATGTATAGCAGGGGGGCAAGCCCCCCTACTTAAATATACTAACTCTGAGATCGCACCACATTGCCGAAATGGGAATACATCCCATTCCGCACTACACACCATTTTGTCTCGGTGATCCGGTCATCGGGATGTGGGTTTTTGTTAATCTAACATGAACACTATATATATATATATATATATATATATATATATATATATATATATATATATATATATATATATATTACTGTTGAGTATTTCGATTCACAAGAGATTTTCATAAGCACTGTCTTTCTTAGAAAAAATGACTGTTTCAGCTGATCACTGCCAACTTGGTCTTTGTGGTATAAAGGATAAAGGACATTAGGGTGATTTCAAAATATCCGAAACAGCAATCAAAACAGGGTGAAAACTTGCAAAAATGTCAAGGAATAAAGCTGTTTTATAAGCAGAGATTTCTCAGAGAATGGCCAAACTAATCACATATGCTGTACTCACAAGCCTAACAAAAGGAGAAAACATCTCATGTCTACAGCCAGGAGGTTTAATTTTAAAGGCCAGACTACATCATTAAAGACTTTAAAAAAAGTAACGCATCTACACACTGTGTTTGTGTATGTGTGTGTGTGTGTGTGGGGGGGGGGGTAGTTATATCCAGTGCACTGATGTGTTCACAACCTACTCAAAGTGGGAATAAATGGGTAAAGAATAATGAAAATCCCAGTGACTTAAACTTAGTCCTTAACCCTCACAGGCACTACAGGTGAGGAAAAGCAGGCAGATACAGGTTCTTGTATGTGTCTGAGATAGCAAAATAAAATACAACTGGTATTTGTTCCCTTGTTTCTAACAGTCATCTTTTAGCAGCTTCAGGAGAATATATTGAGTTCAACATATAACAAAACATGACATTTTTTGCCCACCTGGCAATATGATGGTGATACACTGGTGTCCAGTTGGCAGTGGCTATGCTTAGACCTCAGTAGGACCATCTGAAGAAGGTCACCAGCCATGAGTAAGAATACATGACAGGATTGGTGTGCACATAATGGTTGTTTAGTGCTTCTACTAGTCCTCAAGTTACAAATCCTGAAGGTACTAATTCACTGATCACACCTGCTTGGTTTATCAGCTCCATGAAACAAATTAAGTGTAGGCATTTTTGCAGATGGAGCGATCCTCCTGCACTCCCTATGTTAGGGGTAAGCCCCCTAAACTTATATACGTATGAACTCCATGGTCACACATACACAAAGAAGCCAGAGAGAGCTCCCACAATAAAGGAGTCACTGCTAGCACAAACAATCAGCACTAGCAAGGGTTTCCTACAGAAAACACCAACTGAAAAGTTCAGCTTCCCTAAGCTGTTTCTGATAAGTTGGTTCCTTGGGGGCTTAGTAGACAATTTAACCAAAATCAGATTATCAGAGTTAAACTGCAGTACTAGCACACCTAAAATAGTGAAGTAGGTTTCTGGTTTTTTTTTTTTTTGGTACTTAACGATACAATAGTACAATAACTTCACAACAAATATCATTTCTGCATCATAGTTTTTTCGTATCCTTGGCTAGTACTGAAAATGCCTATGAAGTCCAGAGCTATAAACCACAAGGCCAAATGTGGAGGGAATTGCATTCCATAGAATGGATATTATTTTAAATGCCTACCTAGTTTAAATAATATGCCTTTTGCTTAAAAAAATCAGATTAGCAAAGGTCTTCTGAGTTTGCTGATTATCACTGATAACTTTGCTACAAAAATATATCAATACAACTACTGCTGGCATACCATTTAATTCCCTAGTGTATTTATTTAATTGGAAGGCCAAGTAAAAAAGATCGCTTTAAAATACTATTTTCAGCCATGACTTAGAGGAAAAAGTAACAGAGTCATGGAGGGTAGGGCAGTATATGAATTATACAAACAGAAATATCTCAGAGTTGTACTTTAGTGACAGGCTAATTATTTATATGGATTTGCATTTATTATACTGCCTGGTACCACTGAAGACTGCTTGTGATACTTGGGTTAGAATAAACCAAATGCACACAAGCCTATGAAACTGTAGCAAAATAGTTACTTACAATGTAACATTTTACTTTTGTTTCATTAGCTGTTGAGAAAACAATAGTTTGATCTTCTGTTAACATACAGTTACAACAACACTGCATTATTGTTATAGTGCAAAATAAAACGAGACTTGTTGTGAGTTTGTGTGCACCAGATGATGAACATTTGATGGAAGCAATAAGCTGAAGAGGAGGCTCATTTCTGCTGGCATTAATAGAGTTAAGGAAAAGAACTATTTGTGTCATCTAGAGGAGATGCATAAAAGCAAGAGATAAAACAGTCAGGAGACGAGAAATATGAGTAAAGTTGCATGTATCGTCAAGTGCTGGCACCCTATATGGCCCACCATTCAGCTAGTGCAGACATCCCATCCCTTTTCAAGCCATGAAATACCACTCTGGTGAAACAGCCCTCAAATCTGGGGCCTGATATTAAAGGAAGGTCAGTCAGATCATTTTTCTTGATGTGTGGATAATTAATAATTAATATAATCCACAGTTAGAGTTTCAACATTTGATAATAGTAATAAAAACACCTGAAGACAACACTAACAAACTGTGTGCATCCAAGTCTTCAGAAAATCCATATAACAAAAGTATGAAATATTGAAGGCAGCTATTCCTCAATTACTGCAACCTGTCAAAGTGACACTTCTAAATAGTCAACATCATCCAAATAAAGATTTATAAATGAAAAGAAAATATGACAACCAAATGAGTTTATCATAATATCCACTCAAACAGAACTCAAATCAAAGGTCATTTGAGGACAGAGCATTCCCCTTTCCAAACTTCATAGTCCATCCAGTATTACAGTACACTGCATGCTTTTTGAGCCATGCTTCAATTACACGCTTTGTGAACAGAGAATGACTGGGTGAAAATTAAAGCATAGATGGTGTTGTTGCACTCAGCTTGAGAATAGGCTTGACCTGGGCAATCACCTCTTCTTTTCAGAACTGCTTATTGTGACAACAGACTGGAATTTACTAGGTAGAAATCTCGCAAAACAAGTCACTGAAACAGCCCTGGCTGATTTCTTATGCAGCAACCCATGTTTGTTTTTGTCTTTTGGCTTTTCCCGGTTAGGGGTCGCCACAGTGGAACTCCGGTCCGCTAATGATTGGCAGTTGATTTTTACGTACTGGCTTGCCAGGCCTGACGCACAACCTTCAACTAAGGAACGCCCATTCAAGCATGTCTCCACGCAGAAGACGCTCTAGCTGAGAATCGAACCGGACAGTGTCTTACTGTGAGGCGACAACACTACCGCAGCACCACCACCGCAGTTTTTTCCTGGGTGACAGGATAGCTGTGCAGTTCAGATTGCCTGATCACCCAAACTGCTTTTTCAGTTGAGAAATGCATGTTTTTGTTGCAAAGCTTGCCTCATATCTATCGAGCTTGACACATGCTGCTTATGCAGGGCATGAAGCTAGTCCTTGGATGTTGGTTCTGCTGTCTTCAAAATTATATGACTTCCTACATGCACATATAAAAACATTATCTCAAGTTTTCTTGATGCACATAGCAACCTGTGAGTTGGAACCATACTGTACAAGGCTGTTTTTGCTTTTTTTCCCGCCAGCATAGAAGAACAAACACCTTACCTAATCCATATTGTATTTGCTTTCTTTGGTAAAATGCTTTCTCCAGTTGCAATGAAGGGAAATGCGATCATTCCAATCCAGAAAAAGTCTGGTTAAGATTTTGACATTGTAGGGAATATACCAGTTTTCAACCTCCCTTCCCTTTCTGACCAAGGCCCTGGAAAATTGAGTTTATGTTCTGATGGCTTCTTATTTTGGAGACAATGATTTTTACAGTTTTACAATCTGACTTTCAGTGTATACACAGTAGAGAAACAACTGTTATTAGTATATTTTATTATCTCCTTATGGTGAAGGATTATCATTTTTACTTTTTCTGGTCCTGGTTTACCTCTCATTTGCATTTGGCATAGTGCTTTTTGGATCTTACTGGAAACAGTCATACTGCAACACCAGAGGTGAATTTCTACAGTGGTTTGCTTCTTATCTTTCTAGGTACTCTTAGGTATTAACTCCTATACCTCTTACTCAGTTCCATTAAGTGCCGTTTAATATTTACTGCCTACATGCGTCCTTTTAGTGATGTTCAGTGGGAACAGACTTACATTATTATACACTGTTTTTTTTTTTTGCTTATATACTTCCCTTTTCCCCAAGTATGTGTGTTTAATCTTGAACTAACTGATGAACTGCAATGTATTCATAATGTACTGATAATCATTTCAAGTTCAGTACCTTGAACAATCATATCCATTACAATATATGCCATCTTGCGGGATTTGTCTGCTCTAGGTTTCTCTCCCATGATTGCTTACTGTGATATCATAGTGGAATCCATGTTGAGGGCTCATAATTGGGGTGCTAGTTACAGCAAAGAAACAAAGCATGTAATGTATGATGTATGTGCTGTGCTCTGTGCAAGGACTGCTACTATCTGGCATCCACTTCTTGAAGGTAAAGGCTAATGTCAAGGGCCTTTGGCTGACCAGGTTTGTAGAGGACTATAAATTTGGAGCTAACACAGACTCCCCCCATGACATAAACACCTTACAAGAACATCTAACAACCTGGTTTGAAGAGGACTACAAATTGGGAGCTAACACAGACTCCCCCATGACATGAATACCTTACAAGAAGGTCTAACACTGACCAATGACTGGTGCCAAAGTCACAGATTAAAACTAGGAAGGTTTGTGGCCTGCACTGTGGTGGCAGGATTATTTTACGTTTAGAAGGATTTGGTCTGCACAATTCCCAATACTATTCTAGCATGTCCAAAGGTCAGTTGTCAATCTCCTCTCCGTCCAGCATGTACACAGACAACCTCTCTCACTACAATTCCAGTCTCACATAGACCTACCACGACAACAAACCAAACACATATGACTCTATCAGCCAGGCACACTGGACGCGCGTCAGGCACACTGGCGTCCCGCTCACCAGGCTGAACAAGGAGAAGGTCACGGTGAGCTGCCTGTCGGGCGCCAGGATCCGCCATAAACACAAGCACTCAGGTCACTCCAAGGCAAGTACAAATATGACTCAGTCATTGTCCAGGAGCTCTCTGCATGTGTAGCCCAGGCCAGGTGACCCTGACCATGACATGCTCGACAAGCCACCGATGCTTCGCTACAGACAGCTTGCACCTGTCCCCTGGCTTCGGATCTCTTGCTACCCCATAGTGCCCCTTTTAGCAGGTTATACCTCATACCATGCTTTTCGGCCCCAAAACTTGGACCACACCTCCAGGTTGGTGGCACAGCACGAAGCACCAGAGACTATCCACTGGATATTCACATCCCGACCCCACCCCTGCCCAGAAAACCACAGTGAAAAACTTCTCTAAAAAATTTCACACGCCCTCAAAACCATGGCAAAATCCTTCAAAGCCCCGGCCCTGTGGAAAATATACCCAGACCCCAGAATCCTTTTATAAACGATTCCAAAAAACTACGGCAACTCATAAAATCGTCTAAGGCCAGCCAAGGCTTTCTTTAGTTATGTTAGGAACCTGGGTGGGAATTCCCAGATATGCTCAGAATTAAACTTCTCCCCCTCCCCAAAAAGGACGCTCAGGTAAGAGCCGCCCTTCTCCAAAAAAACACACAGATGGTGTCCCGGCTGCGCCCCTACATGAACTCCAGAGAGAAGAGCAAACATCCTTACTACAGGATATGTACCCAAAGAGTGGCGTGACAGCAACAGGTCCCTCTCCACAAGGTGGTGCCTCAGCGGATCCTGGAAACTATCGCCCATAAGCCCTGACTACTTGGTGGCTTGCAAAGCTATGGAGGATCATCATGGACCTCATAAATAAAGATTTAAGGGCAGATCTGCCTCTTAAACCTGGTCGATTCTTTTAGAGCAGTCACACTAAGGCCATGACGAGGGGGGGAAGGTGGTCCACACAGCTGGACCTGGACCCTTCCTTCCTAATACTTCGATACCTGGCATTATAGATAAGCTCACCAGCTTAAATATAAACCCTATGTCACTAGATGGTTTGCAACTGGCTCAAGGACAGAACCGCTCAGTCCTGGGACCTCTCTTGTTTGGTATATATTTCTTGGCGGGGCAGGCCGGAACGACTGTGACTGTGGCTGACCGAGTTCGAATGACTGCCTCCAAAAGGGCCTCATAGACAGACAACTGGTGCCAGAGCCATGGCCTCAAGCTAAACGCCAAAAGTGTATAGTCATCCCCTTTGCAAAACAAAAGTGCTCACAATTACCACATAGGGTAATAATCATTAAAGTAGAAGAAGTCATTAAGTTGATAGCAATCTCTCATTTGACACCACGTGGCCAAAGTGGTTATGCCCCTTTGGATGTAACCTTACCCAGACACCTGCAGCAACTGGAAGACCCCCAAAGTACCACCAAAGGAAGGATCAAATCAAAACAGACAGATATGCCATGCTGCCCGGTTAAAGAAAAGCTCAGCTCAGTGGCATACCACCAGAGTGCTCATCTGTGCCTGACGCATAAAAAATGTCCAACCCGGACATGCTGCACCTCAGAAAATCCAATCCCATCGAAGCCACGCTCTCGAGACTTAAACCTCAGCACTGAAAACCCAGAGGCTCCCTTCACTCTGGAATAAAATCCCAGTCCAGGTTAGGCAGGAGTCCCACATTTCTTCTCTTCAAGTCTTTCTTGATGAGTGGGAGGGAGAGGTTTTACCCCCTTGGGCCTATAAGGAAAGCATCACAATGCCTTTTAGGAAAACTGCCACCCACACTACTCCATCGAGAAGACATCCTTAAGAGTTGACTCAGCAGTCAGAGATCTGGGAACATATGGAGCCAGTAATATAACCTTCGAGCAACATGTGGCCAAGCTAGTAACAAAATCATTCTATATCACCCACCTTATAAGTAATGGCATGGCATACAGGTCCAAGGAAATCATAGTGACACTTTATTTAGCCCTTATCAGACCCAACATTAAGTATAATATCCCCTTTGGCATGTACCCGACCAGACATATGCAACAGCTAGAATGCTCACAAAGGTTTCTTAGCAGGAGAATCCAGGGTATAAACACATTGTCTTATACAGATAACCCTAAAGCACTATCTCTATACTCAGTCTCCTACAGGTTTACTGAAAGGCAATCTATGCCTGCCATTTAAAGGCTTCCTCAGATGCATCTTTGATGGACCTTTTGCACATTCACAAAGTGAATAGCATCAGAACCACTAAATCCAAATAATTAAATTTTGTTTGTGACATTAATAAGATATGTTGATGAGACAGGTATGTGTCTCAAAAGATCCCTATGCTCTGGAACAGGTTCCCCGTCCATGTGAAGCAGAGCCCACCCTTAACCCTATTTAAGCACTCTTGATCAATGAATCAGAAATTAGAAATTTACCCTGGGTTTGGCCTCCATGTCTTTGATAGAGAGAGGCAGACTGTAATGCCCAAATTAACATACCTTGTAACATGTCCCCTCTTAATAAATCCCTATAATACATAGGGATGCAACTGGGTTGGATTGTATGGCTAGGCTTATAAAGGCCCTGGTGATCATTAGGCTAGTATATACCTATAGTCTGCATTCACAAAATAAAAATGTGTTAAGTTGTCAACAGAAACCAGTCAAAGTACACAAAGCCAGAGACAGCTGATTCCCTGACTAGGAGCCAGATGATCCATGACTGATTAGTGGCTTGCATACTGCAGGTATTGGGGATGGCTCACTCAGTGACATATCCTAGTCCCTACTACAACTGCTACTCACAGTAACGTATTTCAGCTTCAACCTGCTGCTGTCATTCATAGACACCCCTGAAATAATATAATGCGTACAAAAATTTAACTTCTGCTGTCATTCAAAGATATATATTAGGTAGATAACTCCCACTCTGCAGATACAAAAGAATATAGCTGCTTACCTTAAAATCATTTTATAAGTTAAATCAAAGCTAAAATAACACTTCTACATCACTGCAAAAAGAATAAACTACAATAATAGGTCTATCTAATATACATTAAAATATCCTTAAATGTTCACTAATTGTAAATCTGAAATTAAATCTGCAAAATGTACAAACATAAATCACCATATAATCATCTGGAGAAGGCCTATGACTGTGCACCGAGGAATGCTTTGGGAGAGAAGGTACACTTTTACAGGGTCCTAGGGCAACTGTTGCATGCCAGTCAGTGCCTGCATTTAAAGAATGTGAGGTATAGACACATTTTAGGCATTACGCCAAACACATTGAAGTTGGATATAGGAATCCCCAAGGGCATGTCTCCCCCACCTCATTTTCTGTTTTTTACTGACAAGATAAAGTGCAAATGACATCAGGAGAATTTGGGGACATGAGAGTTGATTGAAGGTAATACTGCCATATTAGTGTAAAATGATTTCCAGCATGCAGGAAAGTCATCTGCTACTGAATCTGAAGCAGGGGAGGAAAATCAGCACCTCCAAGTCAGGGTTCATGGCTTTTTGGACAAAAGTATAAACTGCCTTGTGCATGTGAGGGAGCAGCAACTACCTCAGGTGGAGGAGTGTAAGTATTTTGGGGCCTTGCTCATGATTGAATGCAGACAGGATGAGGAAACTAGCCATCTGATGGATTCTAGGGAAAAGATAGTGCAGACTTTGTATTGGACTGTGGTGGTGGTGAAATGAAACCGAGTCATACAATAAAGCACTCAGATTACACATCCATGTCCTCATCCTCAGTGGTGGTCATGAGTTTTGATATGTGACCCAGGAGAAGAGATGAGGGATATTAGCAGCAGAGATGTGGTTCCTCTACAGCGTAGCTGGCATCATTCCCATTGACAGAGTGAGTAGCCTGTCTGGAGGATATTAGAGTACAGAGAGTGTACATCCATGTTGAAAGGAGAGAGATGAGCTGATTTGTGAACCTCCTGTGGATGCCATTTAGGTACCTACCATACCAGGGCCACCAGAAGGGGGCACAGAGGCAGACCCAAGACATTTTGTGAGCATTATTTCTGTCACCCTGCAGGGGAATGGCTGCACAAGAAGAGCTGGACACTATTTTAAGAACAGAAAGTCTGTCTTGTTTTTGCTTACTACCTCTGACCCTCACAAAGACAAGTGGTGGATATATAATCAACTAGTCTGTAAGACACCAGAATTTGAATTACAAACCAGCAGATTCAAACCAGCAAGTCTGAGGTGATAAGTATTAATGAAAAAGCTAACTAATTAAAAAACAGAAATCCATTTTAACTTATTTCATTTGATTTTATGAAACAAAGCAGGCCTTGCTCTTTTCCTTCTAAGGGACAGCTTTCCTTTTGCCCCCTTCTTCATTCATTTCAGCTGTCCTTGTGCCCCAGGCCATTCAGCTGTCCCTGTGCCCCAGTCCATTGCTAGATTTACCTGCTTCTTCTTCCTTCCCTGGATTTTTCTGGAGCACATTGAGGCTGGTGTATATATTAAGGAGGTGCTTGGTAGTGGTCTTGGCATCTGCTTCTGCTTTTGTAGGGGGGCTCATTTCCCTGCCCGCTACCCCTGCATTCACCAGCAACATTTGAGGGCTTCTGCCCTATGTGGAGCATCTTGAATGAGGGCAGGCTCACCCATCCTTGTCAGTATCTCAGATGCTCAAGCCATTAATCCAACCGAGGTCACCTGGGCTGCAGTTAAGGCTTTACTCTTTTACATTAGTATGCTAACTTGGGGCCAGCTTCACCATTAGCAATGTTCAGTGTTTTACACCATGTTTGCCAATTATGGTACCCAGCTTCATGAACTGCACTATCATTACCAATTTTCATTCCAAAACAGGAACATATAGAGGAAGCATGTGCTTTTCTATGGAACTATCTAATAACTGTGCATAGGTACATTGGATATGGAGTTGAAATTAACTGAAAACATTTTGTATTCATGAAGTTACAAAATGCAAAGAATTTTAGAAATATGCAATAAAGGTTTAGGCACTTCATAGTATTTTATCATATACGTTGTAAAACATTCACTTTACTTCAATAATGTCATAAAAGCAAAGCATTCATCTATAGAAATCCAGCAGATTATTTTTCCTACTATCTTAACATATCAGCCTTTGGTAGGGGGACTATTTGTATACTGTACATTATATAGGTGTATTGTCTTACTTATGTACTTTACTGTACATAGTCACCCATTTTAGAAATACAATAAGACACATTGAGATGTTCACAATACTAGTTTCACCACATATCCAGGCTTCTATTCTATGCCTTGAATCTGTACTAATACACATTATATATTCATAATCAAAAAAACGAGATGCATAAGTACTCAGGATGGTGACAGGTAAACTACCAACACAACAAAAATTTAAATGGCAAATAGTGTGATAGGACATAATGAAGCTGTGGGTATGCTATTTTAGCAAAGAAAAAAATACATTTCCTCTATCCTCTGAAAGGGTGTTTGAATTATTGAAAATACCATCAGTGGAGGAGAGAGAAACGTCACACTGAACTTGTGGAACATAAGAGCTGGTTACAAATGAGTCACAAAAATTATAGGAACAGAATGGGAAAAAATTCTGAGGAAATACAAAGTATGTCTAGCCAGTAGGACAACATTGCCTTTCCTGTCCTAACCTTAACAACCATTCTCTACTGCTTGTGCCTATTTAAGTACATCCCTTCTCTACTGCTTGTGCCTGTTTTTCCCTGTAATTCTATTTATGTTTTGTCATCACTCAGCACTCTCACAATACAACAGCAGAAAACCGCCTCCACCAACCATAACAACTGCATAATTAGCCAGTTTTACATCATTGTTATTTCAAACAGAAGGAGTGCACTTTCAGTTTGTATGAACTATTTCCTATTTTTTTAACACAGCTTGTAGCTTACTCCCTCGCTCTCTGTCTGGCCTGAGTGGATTTAGAATGGGTGTGCATTTTCTAATTATACTTTAGTTTTCTTGCCTGTAAGCTGTACTTTTTTATTCCTTTCTGATTGGCATGGGCAACCCATGCAATACTGACATGAACAGGGCAACAATTTGCTTTGTCCTCACTACATCTGGAGTGGAAATAATGTATCCAATAGAGAAATGGGTAAGGTGCTTAAAACACAAAAGATACCAGATTTGTTTAAAGCGCATGATATTGCATACTTAAATTTCTATAGCTGGCTAGACCAGGTGAAACTGGCATTCCCTTTTCAATGACAACTCAGAAATTTACTTTTTTCCCTATTAAACTGCAACCATGCAGATTAAATTAGTTTGACATACCTACTGTAATAAGAAATAGATAACTGTATCAAAAGAGCCTTCATGAGTCAGAGGCGACTGTGAACAGGCAACAAGTGAGTTCTTTAAGTATTCAAAATGGGTAAAGATGTTATTAGAAAGAAAGCAAACAATGCAACAATAGTTCTGTCTCTTATTTGCTCATCTTTAGCAGCCCAGATTCATAATATTCAGCCAGTTCATATAAATGTCTCACAAACATATCAATAGTTTCAGTACCATCTTGTACACATTTTTGAAAACCTGCCCTCTGATGAATTATTGCTTTTTGGTACAAAATTCTCATCTGGCATAGCTATACCACATACATTATGTTTTGCCACGCAGCTAAAGCTAATGCATTATGAACTGACTCAGCCTCTTTAACCATAGCATAAAGTAAATAATTTACCTATATTTCTTGTTCCTGTTTATTCATCTTAGATGTTCTAAAACTTTCAAACTTCTACTACCATATTGGACAAGCAAATGGCTGTATTAAAACAGAAGGGTTATGGAGAGCTACATTTTATCATTTTGCAGGTCATAGTGAAGTGGATGGACTATAATTTATCATTTTGTGGGTCATTTTGCATTTATAGATGTTTACTAGGCTAATGACCACAAAGCAGTGGCGGCTGGTGACTTCAAATCAAAGGGGGGCTGCAGGAAACAGCTGAATGGGTGGGGTCAATGGGAAGGGGTGCAGCCAACTAGAAAGGGGAGGAGCTATGCTCAAAACCACAAAAAATAACTTTAATTGAATATGCTGCCCTGGGTGCCAAACCGTCATTATAAGAGTCCAATGAAGACAAAATGAAGTGTAGAAGAATAAAAATGTTTCAATGCATTGGCTGCATGACAGCTTACTTAATATCTAGATGGAAACAAAAAGGTCGTGAGGCATGAAAAAATAAATTACTTTTTAAATACATCAACTGCGGTGGTGGTGCTGCGGTAGCATTGTTGCCTCTCAGTAAGACGTTGTCCTGTTCAATTCTCAGCTAGAGCATCTTCTGTGTGGAGACATGTGTGAATGGGCATGCCTTCATTGAAGGTTGTGCATCAGAGCGGGCAACCCGGCACGTAAAAATCTACTGCCAATCATTAGCGGACCGGAGTTCCGCTGTGGCGACCCCTAACTGGGAAAATCCGAAAGACACAAGACTGGAATGCCAGTCAAAATCATGTATAAGAAAAACAAGCAGCACTCAACTCAAACCACTTTTCCTTGCACTGCAGTTCTAATTATAATTTATATTCAGCTTTATTAAAACACCAGGTAACATGCTGAAAGTAGCAATATCTGTGATGCCCCCACTTGTAAAAATGTTTCTTATCCAAAAAAGATCTGCTGCCTGACAACTATCTACTTGTTTCATGGGGAAAACATGATCAAAGTAAAAAATGAAAAACAAACAAGAAACAAGCTCAAGATACATTGCTTAAAGGATTACTGTACAGGTTATGGACCACACATGATAGATTGGCATTCTGTTTAGTTTACGGGTAAAGCCTGCAGAGATGACTGGAAGTCTCCAACAAGTGTAATGAGCTTCTTAAAATAATGTAATCCTGTCCATTATTACAAATACTGTCATATGCATTTCAATACCCAAGGCTTATACATTATCTAGTTAAGTATTCTCTGCATGGCGACAACAGGAAGGCTTTCAATGTTGGCAATTCTTTAACAGTATACCTATTAAAGCTTACTTGCATCTTACGATCTCAGACAAGCTTACCTGATGGTCATTAAAGTATTGCTACTTAAACACAGAGCAACGGGCAATTTGAGTAATAAGCATAAATCAAAAGTATAAAAATATGACAGAAACCAGACCATTCTGCAAAATCAAGGACAGATGAAAAGCCACTGCAGTACTTGTGTCTACCTTGGATGGGGAGATACTCTGCACATTTACACTGCATAACTGCTCCTTGCCTTGCTTGGACACATCCAGAGTCACTACATGGGGGAGAGGGGTACAACAAGTATGTCACAATTTGAAATGTCTCTGGCTGACTGTGATGGCCCTGACACATTTGTCATACCTCTCAACTCAGAGCAAGAAATCTGGACAAAGCCATACATAGAAGTGGGACAAAGGCCCACAAATAAGGACAATTTGTAAATATTGCTCGTATAAACTTAGAAAGATAACAGAATAGTAGGCCTTGCATTAGCATGCATTTTCTGAAGGGTATGAAATCTGAAACTCAAATGTCTGTCATTATTTTCTAACTTCAGTCTTTAATGATTTGCCACTAATTTGCCAGAAAAACACAATTTTATGAAAAATGGACCAAAAATATGATGCAAAAATATAAAATAGCCACACAGTACAGCTGGGAACCTGTCAAAGAAGGGACACTTTTTTAATATTAGTACTGCTAACTTGAGCAGCTGACAAAATAAAAGAATCTACATGCATTTCTGAAATAGTAATTTATAACTCTGATTATTACAGTTATTTATTAATTGTAAAGCCACCACGTTTTCTTCCAAAATTGCCATTTTGCGGAGGAATTATTAGGGGAACAGCAACATTCTGAGCCAAAATTGGGGACAGTTGAGAGGTTTGGATATGCCTAATTCTATAAAGCAATTTATTTGCATGTACCTCTCAACCTGTTAATGCAGGAAATCTGGACAAGGCCAAATATATTGGGGGAACATATAAACAGTACTAAAAATTGCTCTTGCATAAACTGAGACAGTTGATAGAATAACAGGTCTTGCTTTAGCATGCATTTTTCTGAAGGTTATGAAGTCTGAAACTCAGTGTCTGTCATTATTTAGTGACTTAATTCCTAAATGATTTGCCAGAAAACCACAAATTTTATGAAGAACAATCCAAAAATAAGAAGCAAAAGTCTATTCAGTCTGTGAAAATCTGGACAATTGAGAGCTATAGTTCAGCCGGGTCTGTCTTTGAGTTTGCCGCCCTTCCCCCTCACAAAATCATGGTCGAATGGAGCCTCCCCCTGCAGCTATTCCAATGAACCATTACTTGGCTTTTTCACCCCATATACCATAAACACTAATGTGCATACTGCTTTACTTCTGCAATGATTTGGACTTGATGTGAAAGTGTTATTTTGTATTTTACAGCACAAACACTAAGACATCTGCTAAACAAAGCAATGCAGTCTCACAATGAAAACAGACTTAGCATTAAAACTTCTCTGCCCTTGAAACTCACATTCATTGAAACAGCATTGAAACCCACAGTCAAAGAAAATACATTTGGCTAGTGGCAGATAAAGATTAACTTTGGACTATTTTCAAATTATAGGCCCCTTGCACACACAACATACATGTATTCTAGGATGCACCTTCCTGATTGCATTAAAATACATTCCTTGTATAATGCAGTACAGTTGTTAGAGTGTGTTTTAAATTTATTGTTTTGAACATTTTTCCAGTAAACAATAAAACAAAATGCATGCACAAATAATGACAAAACTGCCCAACTGAGAACATTTCCATCATAAAAGTCTACTCAAACTTCTACAATCCACCAGTATCAGTAAATATGCACAATCTCTGCAGAAGTAAAAGTCATCTAAATAATTCCATATTAAAAAGATCTGTAACCAATGAAGAGGTTGCTGCTAGCAAACAACTTTATATTTCAATGTTTCATCTACACATAAAGTGCCTGTTGCCCTTGAGGAATAAATTACCTATATTACATAAAAAAATGATAAGCTAGTAATATTGCAATAGAGAATGGATGGCAAATAACAAACAGGTTCATAGTAACTAGGTATCTTCACCAAAGAGGACATTCTCAAGATGGCAGCATCCGCCTCGTTTAGAACACAGTACAATATCAGAAATGCATCTACATACTGTGGGAGTAGAACCAACAGCCTTCTGCATCAAAAGCAGGTACACTACCTGTTGTGCTGTTAACAATGCAAGCAGTCGCAGCATAAGCAGCACTAAACTTCTCTTCCCCTGCAGCTCTCAGCTCCTCATAAAATCTACTCAACACTCAGCTGTATCTCTCAGCTTTGCAGCACAAGATATTTGGAAAAAGCCAAAATATATTGCGGAGGGACAAAAGCCCAAAAAACAGGGACACATTTTAAACATTGCTTGTATAATCTTGGAAAGTTGCTAGAATAAAATGCTGTGTTACCACCATGCATTTTACTGCCAAGACTTGAACCCAGGACCCTGTACAAAACAGTCAGAGCAACATACCACTATGCCAAATCAGCTGTTTGGTGAAAGTGAGTTAGAATGAAACCTAAATGGCTACCATTTAGTGAATTCAGTTCTCACCATAGCTGTCAGCCTCTTAGCACTAAACACCTGGACAAAGCCAGTAGTGGCTGAATACAGCCATCAAACATATTCAGTGACTTCAGTTCTCACCATAGCTCTCAACCGTAGCACAAAAAACCTGGACAAAGCCAATAATGGGGGAATACAGTACCAAAAATAGGGAAAAATTTCAAATATTCATCTTATAAACTTAGAAAATTGCTAGTATAAAAGGTTTTGTGTTACTATGTACTTTCTGAAGAATATGAGGTCAGAAATTTAAATGCCTATCAATTTTATTTGTTTAAAATTTGTTAACCAGAAAAGTCTGACTTGGAACAAAAGCCAATTTTCAGCAGAGGCCTAGGGAGAAATACTGCAGATACATGTCTTTGTAACATGGGAAGACACCCGAAAAAACCCACACAAACACAGGGAGGACATGCAGACTCCACACCCCAGCAAAGAATCAAACCAGAGAACCTCTAGTTGTGAGGCAACAATGCTACCACTGCACCGTCAACTATTTAAGGAACTAAAAACTCAGAAACCACAGATTTTATGAGGAACAGAACAGAACAAAATATAAGGTGAAAATCTGCAAATGTTTCACCAATGGTGGTGGGTAGGGAAATCAGACTCTTGTTACCTGCACCCAAGGTACGGGGTTCAAGCCTGAGGTATTCTCTAATAATCACCAGCGGGTATCCTGAGTTCTCTTTAGCCATGAGTATAAACCAAGTTGGGCAGTTTTAACACACACACTCCACAGCTTCTTCATCCTTATTCACACAGACACACACACTCCACAGCTTCTTCATCCTGAGTCACACACACTCCACAACGTCTTCATCCTGAGTCACACACAAGCACTCCACAGCTTCTTCATCCTGAGTCTCCTGTACCTGCAATAATGATAGAATCAATCCACATAGCTTTCTCCTGCAATCATAACAATAAACGCACAACTTCAGCAATACAGTGTTCATGCTGGAATGCACATTTCTGGTTTCTCGGCTCTTTTCTAGGAGCATTCCAAGACTGCTGACTCTGCACTCTGATCCCCTTCCAGTCTATGCTGTTAGCACCACATAGACTTCTGGGAATCAGCAGTCTGCTTTCTTCTTCCTGAATTTGGACTGGTAAGGCAGCAGTCCATTGTGGTTCACAGCTGGGAGGGGGGGGCTGCAGTCCTGCAGTCCGATATCATAAGCCGGCACTACCACAAAGGCCTTTTTTAAGCCTAGCCATGCATCCCAAATCTCTGACAAGTTCCGATACCCTTGATAAGTGTAAGCATGGGCCTGGGAGTTGAACCATTTACAGGTTACCTGTGTCCATTAAAGACATAGGTGCCAAACCAGGGATGAATTTCCAGTCTCCCATCCAATTCTCCAAGATGCACTTGAATTGAGTTAGGGAGGAACTCTGCTTCACATGGATGAGGAGCCGGTTCCATAGACTTGGTAGTCTCTGGGATACATACCTATCTCTCCACCAGAACCTATTTGAATCACAGGCAAGGTTTAAGTCTTTAGAATGGGTAATTCTGGTGCTGTTTGTTTTGTGGATATGCAGGAGGTCCATCAGAGTGGGGTCTGACAATGCCCTGTATGCCAGGCATAGATCTCCCCTCAAAAGCCTGTAGGAGACAGACTACAGGGATAGAGCCTTGAGGCGGTCTGCATAGGACATTCTACTTATGCATTTTCAACTTGACTGTTATCATCTGGCAAGTTGCAAGAGCTATTACCATGCCAAGTGAATTGAAACTCACTGGTGGTATACTTCTCACATATCTGACATGCTTTCTGCTTCCACTGGGTGTGTCTGGACTTCTGTGGCATTGGTGGCTTGCAGTTTAGCTCTTTCAGTCCAGAACTTTAGCTTCTGACACCAATGCATGATAGGGATGCCCTCTACATGTTTTAAAATGAGTGCACATAGCAGCAGATGCAGGTGAAATGCTCTACATTTATTTTTTGTTTCAGCATAAATATGGTAGCTCAGCATACACAGCTTCTGCATGCACATTTAGTCAAGGTTCAATGCATTAGAGCTAGGCAGACACCATTAGTCTACTGCTGATTGCACAGACCATTGAGATGATCTGGCATCATCAGGTACATCCATCCATCAAAAACCTTTTTTTTTCCCCATTTTCACACATGAGGTCGGGGTGTCACTTCAACAGTAACAATCATTTAGAGCCAAGGTTTACACCACCAGGTGGCTAGCCCTGACGTGGTAGTTCTTCCACACCACACACTTGCATGCACACTCACATTTATAGCCAGTTTAGAGTGCCCAGTCCACCTACTGCATGTCTTTTGAATGTGGGAGAACACCCACATGAACAAAGGGCGGACATGCAGACTCAACCAAAAACTGAATCAGGAAACCTCTTGAGGTGAGGCAAAAATGCTATAGCTGGAATCACCAAATTTAATTTTAACTGTATCCTGATTTTTCTGAGTATCTTATATAATGTGTGTTCCACAAGCTAGCAAACCTAATTGAAAGATATATCTACTTTTTTAATAAAATAATGCTTAACTGTTAGTAGCAATGGGCTTCTGTTCTCTAAGTTGATAGTATTTATCTAACTGAAGTTGAATAAATCTGGCCGGATGATTAATCACGTTGAAAATATTACCCAGACCTCCTCTTACAAATCTATAATGAACTGAATGCAGACAATCTTCTCTGATTCTTATTTGAAATGAGATGATCATCAGTTAATTGTATCAGTAAAATACTTCTGCACCTTCTCAAGATACATTATGTGTGAGTTGTTATTAATATCAGGACAGATTATTTTATTCTAGTAGTTATCTGAGCAATGAGAAATGTTCCTTTCTTGAGGAGATGTAAGTAAAAATCACATGCAGAACACCATGAGCTTTCATAATGATACTTTTCACATTTTTAGGTCATAAGTGAAAAACTCCTTTCAAGAGGGCCTTGATGTGTGCACTGGCTAACAGATGGAGAAGTCTGGCACGCAAGTCTACATATCTGTTATTATGTAAACTGATTGAAAACTAAGCCAGGTTACACTCAGAGATGGTTAGGGCAGTGTAATACTTTTAATAACTGGGAGTTAAACAGATCTAGGCCTTTGAAAGCTGTTCAGAATCAAATCTTTTTCATTTTTCTCCACAATTCCTAGTTGGAGACCTTTCTGGTCTCCTTGAGGATCCTAAACACTTTTGTGGAGAAGGCACAACAGTTTAAAATTAAAACTGTGCCCTTCATGTTGTAAGAGTCAAAATATGGAGATTTTCTTGTGTGTGTGTGTGTGTATATATACACAGATATACATGTATACATATACATAGATACACACACACAGGAACCAGCTTGGATAAACAGCTAGTATTATTCAGAGGAAAAAAAATTGTGTTTGTCTTTCTGTGACATACCTCTCAATGGTCTAGAGTTTTGCAGCTGTCTAGATTTTTACCTCCTGTTTTTGATCTGTTCTTCATAAAATGTATGGTTTTCTGACAAATCACAGAGGACTGAAGTCATTAATAATGTTATTCTAAGTTTATAAG
Source organism: Protopterus annectens (assembly GCF_019279795.1). NCBI lineage: Eukaryota > Metazoa > Chordata > Ceratodontiformes > Protopteridae > Protopterus > Protopterus annectens. Next base: position 663,636,901 of record NC_056743.1, on the reverse strand, counting down.
AGCAATACTTAAAGTAATGGGAGAACAAAGGTCCCAAAACAGGGACAGATTTTAAGCTTTCTCCAGATTTCTTGTGCTAGGAGGAAGAGAGGCATGGTCTTTGCTAACAAGGAACCATAGGCTGAACTGGCTTTGCCCTAGTTTACTTTCAGCAGAGCCTGCTAAATCAGAGGGAAGGATGGAAAGGTTTATAAGCAGGTCTGTGTCCGTGGAAATGAAAACGTGTTAATTTTCAGGGTGAAATTAGTGGCAGAAATTAACAAAAAGATTGTAGTACTGATGAAATGTGTCGTAATCAGATCCATCTATGACATTCCCCAATCATGTGTAATATCCCGAGGTTTCCTCGCATCCTATTTCCATCCATCAGTCAGATTTGTGTGTCTGCTGATACACTATTCTTGTTTTTGTAGTGCAGTGAGACATACTGCTAATTCATGTAGACTGTATTGAAAAGCCCAATTCAAAATCTTGACTCCATGCATCCATCCACAACCCTTTTTCTTAGTTTTGCACATTCAAAATCTCGACTGATTACAGGAATATCTAAAAAGACCTAGTACCCTCTTGCTTATAAATGTACTACATTACTGAAGAGCTGTCAGCAATGATTTGTAGGTGCACCTGATGAAAAGTATCCAAAAAGGTTATCTGGAGTCTGTACTCTACTTTCATATATTTCAGGACAATTTGCAAAGATCTCTGTTTGCAACCTTTTCCTTGCTCAGCCAGGTCCGTGGACTGTCTCTCCAAGCATAATCAGATGACTCTGACGTCTTCTGATGTATTATTGTAGGAAGAATGAGGGGCAGAACTTTTGGAGAGATTTCTGGAGTCCTCCACCATTAGAATTCCTTATTAGTAAAACAGGAAGAAGAGAAGAGCATTTAAAGAGTCTGATGTCTACTTGTAGGAGTTAGTCCACGGAGGTCCTTTCACATGCAGCCTTGTAAGGGAAACAAAGAGAATACAATATGAACATGATGTTGAGATCTTGACGATGAGATCTCAGGAAGCTCCTTGCCGTTGCTTTTGTTGCCGACTATGAGCTTTCATTATTTCTTAAATTCCTAGCTGTTTGTCTTAAGGAATAAATTAATTAATGTATTTACTTACACAGAGCCTGCACCAGCTCATAACAAGGTTACTGAAGTTGATAGGTCAGAGAGCATTTTCTGTAACTTGCTGTAATGTTTGATAAGCCCATCGGTAGTCCTAATTTATTGCTGGATATTTTTTCTGGAACTTGTCTACCACCAAACATTTGTTACAATAAGAAAAGAAATGGATGTAATTTATTTCCTGAGACTGACAAATAATGAAGTCAGGTATCTGATACATACTATAAGGGTTGTAGATTAACTAAATTGCAGAGCTGTAAACAGGAGATGGTTGCAATGTACTCCAGACATATGAGAAAGACTTATTGGGATATGCAGATACATTTGCTTCACGATGGAAGCTGACATGTGATAGCTTATTTTATTAACTGTTGACTTCATTTTAAAGTAAACATTCTGAATAATACAAATATGATGAGATTTGATAGGTCTTGGGAACCAGAAGCAAGCTAGAATAAAAACCTTGCTCTCTCTGACTGAATGTCACTCAGTTTTATTTATTTATTTAGCTATTTTACATTTGTTTACCAGGAATGTCCGTCCGGACAACATATCCACTTTCATTGGAGACCCAGGGAGAAAGGCTCCAAAACATACAATGATTTAGCAAAAACTTAACAATTTTACAAATAGAAAGCTGGTAAAAACTTAACATTTTATATTACATTTCGTAAGTGAATCAATATTAAACGTTACATAGCATTTCAAAAAGAAAACAAGTTACAGTTGATTCAAAAAACAGACTAGTAGCAAAGGTTACTACTGAGGAGTAGGAAACTTGTACAGGCAGATATGTTTGAGCTGGTTACTTTATATGCAGGCTTTACAAGATTAGCCAATAGCTGTAGGCTTGAGCTATGAGGATCGTTAAACAAGAAATGTGTAGAGAGAGTAGAGGAAACTAGAAGGAATTACGTTTGGAATGTATGTAGTGAGGTTCCAAGGGTGAAGCTAGAAGGTATGTTAAGGGAACTGCGTAAAGTGATAGACGTGACTAAAAGTATTTATGTTTATAAAGTTTATATCTAGTTTGGTGCGAGTTAGACGGTGACTTGGTTTCTTCTAATTAGTAGTTTTGTTATCAAGGTTCAGTACATGAGCATATCCGTGTAGCAGATAGGTGAGGTTTTAGTAGTTTTTTGAATTGCACTGTATTAGTATTGGTTTTGATGTTTAATGGAAGGCTATTCCAGGCTTTATTGACATAACAGGAGTAGAGGGATTCTCCAGTGTGATTTTTGCTTTTTGTTATTTCTAATAGTGCCTTATTGCTAGAACGAAGGGTCCATTTATTAGAGTAGTTTGTTAGATAGTTCTTTAGGGCTGTTTTTTTTTAGGCTGGTTTATAATATGGTGGGCCATTTTGAGCGGATTGTATTTTAGAAATGATGGGAATTCAAGTCATTAAAGTTTTCTGAGGGCGTGGCAGTGGTAGTATCTATAGTTAGGGCCTGTTGCGAATTTTCCTGTTTTATTGTAACAGGTTTCTAGTTTTGTCGTATCGGACTTTCTTATGTTGGTAAGGATTGGGGATGAGTAAAGTTGAGGTAAGGTGGGTTCTAGCAATAGTAGCTCTGGTGTCGGCTGTGAGATAGTGTTTGTTCCTGTAGGGGCACCCTAGCTTTTTTTGTACTTTTTTATGGACTAGGCAATATGAGCATCCAATAGCATATTCTGGTCAATACTAACCCCTAATATCTTAATACTGGGAACTGGAGTTATAATGGTGTTATTGACTGAGGTAATTTTGAATGCAGGGGACATGTCAGAGTCTCTAGTACGGTGAAATATGATTAGTTTCGTTTTTTGAGGTTCAAAATTAGTTGAGCATTAGTTAGTCAAGCTTTAATAGCTGTGAATGACTATTGGATTATTTGTTCTATTTGTTGGAGGGTAGGAGCAGCACATAAGGATTGAATCGTCTGCATACTGTGTGTGTGTGTGTGTGTGTGTGTGTGTGTGTGTGTGTGGTGTCTTTTGCAGCTGTATGGAATTTGTTTGTGAAGATTGTGAAGAAGAGTAGACCAAGGATAGAACCTTGAGGGACTCCCAAGGTTACAGGAAGAAGAGGGGAGAGGCTTTGTTGCCATAATACTGCTTGTTGTTGGACATCCAGACAGTCTTGAAACCAGGCCATTGCTGTCTGGCTGAGGCTTAAATCAGCTATGGCATTTAAGAGTTTGGAATGGGAGAAGGTGTCAGATGCCTTTGACAGATCAAGAAAAGTTGAGGAGACTAGTTTACCTTCAGTACAAAGTTGGTTAATGGTATTGGTAAAACTCATTAGTGCTGTAGTGGTACTATGATTAGGTCGGAAACCATGATGTGTGGGAGTTAGCAGATTGTTTGTTAGCAGATATTCTAGCAGTTGTGTATGAATGCATTTTTCCATGATTTTTGAAATGGGGGACAGTATGGCTATGGGCCGATAGTTAGACAGGTCTGTAGAGCTCCAATAACCGTTCACGTAATAACAACAATAATTAGAAACACTCGGTAGTGCGGGTCAATAAAGGCTGTCTTCCTTGTGATATTGCTGTATTCATCACAACCAGAACTCAAAAATTCAACCACATCCTCTTTATTATTACATCGACAAAGACAGATTTAGCGCTTTCATCTCCAAACACCGGAGACCTCATCAGAATCAGTTAAACAACACACCCACCCTATCTTATATACATACTCAACCCAATCAAAACCAGTTAATTAATTAATTCTATTATCTAACAATAAAGTGGCTAGCCAATAAAACAATAATGACATCAACTATAATGGTAAATGAATAATATTAAACTGTAGGTAATAAGTACAAAATTCATAAATACTTAATATAAATATATATGGATGTATACATACACATCAGTAAAATTATATATCTATAAATATATGTTCTATAAATACTGTATATCTATAAATGTTGTGTAGAATAAATATTTAAAACCATGTAAATCCTAAAAAGTATATATAATTTAATTGATTAAAATATTATATTTTAAAAAAGTAAATAATCAATAAGTGTTATCATGTTGTTCTTACATATTCTTCTTAGGGTCATTAGCTAATAATTTTAGGGCTGGTGATATGGATATGTGGTCATTTAAGCCCTTACCACTACAGGCGTCAAGCCTAAGTTGCCATATCATCTCCCTATATGACAGTTTCGTCTCCCAGTTACCCCCCCTATCAAAGTGGTCAACAACCTCAACCACCCAAAATTTAAAATTGGCCTTCTCACAAGCTAAGGAGTGTCTATATAATGCATTATTTTCATTTTTATGGTTTATATCTCTCAAATGTTCGTATATCCTTTTTCTTAAGTGTCGTTCCGTTTTGCCAATATAAAAACCCCAACATGATTTACAATAAACTAAATATACCAAACCCTTAGTGTAACAGCTATTATATTTTTTTGCCTTTAATGTAATATTTAAACTAGGTAATGTTACTTCTTTTTCTCCAGCTATAAATGGACACCGAGGACATCTACCACATCTAAAAGTATCAACCTTCTTAGAGGCTGATTCGTCTTGGACTAAACAATTCTTTCTCTCTAAAATGTTTTTTATATTATTTCCTCTCCTATAACTATAGGTTAGTTTGTTTTGAAAAATTGTATTCCTTGTGGCCATTGTTTTGAACAGATTCCATGTCTCATTGATACATTTGTGTAACCACCCTATGTTTTGATAATATGTTGGAGTCAAATAGGGTAAACCATTATTATCCAGTACTTTCTCAGTTCTTTCCATAGTTCTATCATTCGTCTGGTTCAATAATGATAAATATTTTTTACCCCATCCCTTAATTACATATTCTTTTATAGGTTGTGTAATTTCCACAGGATAATCTCTTTCGTGAAACATCTTTTGTATTTTATCGATTTCAACAAGGAACTCATCCCTATCTGAAGTCATACGGGCCACTCTAATCATCTGCCCCTTTATTATGTTTCTCTTGAGATACTCAGGATGATCACTATTGAAGTGCAAATAGGTGTTGGAAAAGTTTTCTTTTCTATGTATAGTAGATCTGTAAGTATTAGTATTGTGATCTTTATGTAACAAAATGTTCAAATAGTGAATTTTTTGTGAATTAATGTGGTAAGTAAATTTTAAAAAAGTCGTACTTTGATTAATATGAGAAATGAAATTGTTTACTACTTCATCTGGACCTTCCCATAAAATTAATATGTCATCCAGGAACCGGTAATAACTTTTGATATACCCAAAAAATTCAGTTTCAAAAACATGTTGTTTTTCCCAGTATAACATTACTATATTTGCATAAATGGGGGCACAAGCAACCCCTTCAGTTTGATGGTAATAGTCACCCTGAAAGAAAATAAAATTATTCTTAAGTACCAATTCCATACTTTCCAGGACTAATTTAAATTCACTTGATGTCAGTATATTCATTTCAATTAACATGTTTTCAAACCAATCCATCCCTATGTTGTGTGGTATAACTGAAAATAAATCTTTAACGTCTATAGTAATACATTTCATATCCACACTATAAGGATCCTTACTGATCTTTTGCAAAAAGTCCCAAGAGTCCATCAAGATGTGAGGATACTTTTTGTGGTACATTTTAAGTTTGGTATAAATAGCCAACGGTTGAGTTTTGGAACCTTGTGATGAGACAATTGGTCTCATAGGAGGGTTTTGAATGTTTTTGTGGGTTTTAGGTATGCCAAAAATAGCGGGGATGACTGGTTTCTTGACCTTCAAAAAAATTCCACAAATCCATATCTATAAGCCCCTGAAGAAAATTGTCCTCTATAATATAATCTATTTACAGTATGAAATATTGATTTCATTTTTGGAAACTATATTATAACACGTATCGTTGTTTAATATTTCAAGCATTCTTTTTTCATAATCCCAGTTGTCCATAAGGACAACTCCACCTCCCTTGTCCGGTTTCATTACCCGGGTATCTCGGTTATTTCCAAGCTCTTTCAATAATTGATTTTCTTCATCAGTAAGGTTACCACCATTGTTATTTACATTCTGTTTGTATTCACTTCTGATCTTCCTAGTAAGTATATTTTCAAAACTATGAATATCTTGGTGAAGGGAAGGGTTATATAAACTACGTCTACTTAATTCTTTTGTCTGATGTTGATGCTTGTCTTGACCAAACATCTGCTTGAAATTAAGTTTCCTAGTAAAAAGTTTTATATCTAACAGTATACTATCAGTACCAGGTTTTCTGACAGGAACAAAGGTGAAACCTTTTGTAAACAGTTTGAAATAACCTTCGGTAATATTCAAATCAGTATAATTAAAAATAAAAATATCTCTGAATGAATACATAGACAAAGGTTTGTATGTAAAAGTAACATCTCCAACTTCCCCTACATTAACATGTTCTATCTGTATATGGTTCCTCTGTGATAATTGTAGTTGTTGGTCCTTGCAGCCTGAGCATATGATGGCTGTTGTAACCGTTTTTTTTAGTCTTTCGGACCTCCTTGGTCCCTCTCCCCCTAAAGGGGCCCCTTCCCCACAATCAAAGTCATCATCACATACATTAAAGTCTTGTTCATACAAATTTACTTAGTGTTCCCTGTTAAAATCCATGTTACTGCCTCTCTGGATATCTAGCAACTGAGATCTAGATTTAAAATTTTGTTTCTCAAACTCCCTAGAATTACCTTTCACAACTCTATTTCCACAATTATATGCAGAACCAAATCTATATTCATTAATGTCCCTATCTAATTTAGATAGCTTCCTATTGTAACTTCGTTAGCAGATTGTTTGTTGGCAGGTATTCTAGCAGTTTGTGTATGAATGCATTTTTCCATGATTTTTGAAACAGGGGACAGTATGGCTATGGGCCGATAGTTAGGCAGGTCTGTAGAGCTGCCACCTTTGTGAAGTGGAATTATATGCACTATTTTCCAGAGTTTAGGTGTTTTATTTTCTGCAATACAGTGGTTAATTAGGATGGTGATGGGGACTGAGATGGCATCGGCTGCTAATTTCAGATATTCTGCTGATAGGCTATCTGTGCCCATTGTAGTCGGATGGGATTTTTTTAAGATATTTTTTACAGTAGCAGCAGAAACTGGTTGGAATTGAAAGCAGTTGAGATTGTTAATTGGTGGGGGTGAAGTTAGTATTTATAAGGTTTAAAATGGATTTGGTAAACTATTTGTTAAACTGGGTTGGAATATCATCATTGGTATTGGATACGTTTGGGGGTGGGGTGGTAGTTTGCCCTGGATGCAGTATTTTATTAGCGGCAGATCAAAACGTTTGGGGATTTTTCTGATGTTTTATTTGGATGTTGCTGTAGTAGTCTTTTTTGCCCTGCCCGATCTGTTTTTTGGCTGAGTTTCTGAGTTCTAGGTATTTATGACGGTTTGTGATGTTCTTTCTTTAGCCCATTTATCCCAGACTTTATCTCTTATCTTTAGTAGTGATCTGGTTGACTTAGTAAGCCAGGAGTATAATTGGGTTTAATCTGTCAGGTTCTGTAGTTTATTTAGGATACTGATGAAGGTGGTATTAAAGTATTGTACTGCTTCGTCTAGAGGGAGATAGTTCACTGGGCTCCAGTTACAATTTCTAAGTAAGGCTGTAAATTTAAATTCTAGAGCGTTGACGTTTTTAGTGTTGTGGATTTGATAGTATTTTGGGATTTTAGAAGGGTTTATTAGTTTCTGAGAAGAAAAGTAGGGAGGTGATCACTGAGACTGTCAGGTAGACAGCCAGAGATCTGTGTGGAATTGGGATGACTAGTTAAGATCCAGTCTAGTACTGACTCTGTTTGCTTTTTATCAGTTCTAGTCGGGTTTTTAATTAGTTGTGAGTAGCCATGGAGATTGATGTGGTTTTTTGGAGTAACTGCATTACAGGCATTCCAGTCTATGTTAAAGTCCCCTGCTATAATAGTTTTGTAAGGGCAGGTGCTAGACAACCAATGCATTGTCTTTTCTGACAGAAAAGAATCCATTAACAACAAAAATTTAGAAATTTGATATTGCGCAATATATGATCTTAGCTGATGAGAAATTTGCAGGAGCTTTGCAGCATAACCCTGAGCTACTGTCTGAAATCTCCATTTGTCTAGTAATCTCTAGTCAATCTGACAAGTAGTACGGAAAACTTCCACCTAGGGATTTCAGGACTGGGAAGGGGGATATGGGGTATACATAGTCACACAGATGCATAGAAGTTAGGAATTTTAATGCTATCCTGTTACTGATTAAACAGTTAGTTTGCCCGTATACTGCATACTGCTGCACAGATGTGGACTTCATACAAAAGAGTTTTGTATTTAAAGGGCAGTTTATTACTGCTGATTGTAATATGGCAGATTTTTTTGAAGGATGAATCATAATTTTTAGTATCTATTCTAGATGTACACTGATTGCATAAGCTAGTTACCACAAAAAAAAAAAAAATTAAGAAAATAAACCTCTAATGTGGTCATATTTCTCATCTTCTGGATATGCATCTATTCAAAGCTATGTAACACTTCTTGGCTGCAGACATAGCCTATCTAGTGCATCATACGCTCACATCAAAGAATGAACTTCACTATTGTCTGTACTAGTGAATAATGTCTCTATAGGCATTGTTTAATCGGGATTTGTATAATTTTTATTGTACCTGTTGTAGAATTGAACTATGGATATATTATTGCCTGTGGCATGTACTTCATAGCTTTTATTGCCAACTTATGTGAAGTATATTTCTTTTTCCCCATAACTGACCATCAGACTAGATTACTTATCAAAGGGCAGAGCTGCCTAAAGAATGCATATTCCTGTATGAGCTGTTGAAACAAGAGAGAGACTGTAGAAGGGATCTGGTTATTTTTACTTTTTTTATATCAGTGTAATCTGGTGAATAATGCCATTCCAAGACATGATAATACTGTTACTCAGTTATGTTCTACAGAGCAGTGCATTACCATTTCTTGGGTTTTGTGGGCACAGATACCGTTTTCTTCTCACGTTGTTTAAATTGTACCCTCCTAGTTCTTAATCCATACTGTGATCTACAAATGACAACTTTTGAATTGCTGTTTACTCTATGGAACCCCATCTGCATATCAAATGTATGCCTGGACATCTGTGGGTATTTAGCTATGCATGTATGAACACACGTAACTAAGAATTATGATGGGTTCTGGTATGTAGGTCCAGTATGCCTTTTATTACAAGAAATCTTGATGCCAACAGTAACTTTGGGGGGGGCAAAGGCCCAAAATCAGGAACGGATTCTAAATATTGCTCTTTAAAATTTTAAAAATTTCTAGAACATGTTTTGCATTAACAAATATTTTCTGAATAATATTAAGCCTGAAACTCAAAAGTCTGTCATTAGTTAATGAATTCAATTCTCAAATGCTTTGTAGAAAACCACAACTATGTTGAAGATCAGATCAAAAATACGAGAGAAAAATATGGACACTTGAGAGGTATGTAAGGTATGCACCACCCAATAAGGTTGTCAGTATAAGGACAGCAGAACAGCAAGGTGTTATCCTGTTATCTTTCCACATGAGCAAATAACTCATAATACACTCTAGACTAGTATAATGGATACAAAATACCCTACCATGAGAATCCATATCAATTTCCTTCACATTGTCAAGCACTATGGAAAAGGCCGGACACAAAGTACAGTTGTGTACACTTACCATAAATGTAGATGTTCGAGTGTATTCACTGTTGCAGTCATCACATTTCGATTAACAGCCTACAGGTAGCCCTCAGCCAGCCTAAATACCAGAGTCTTCAGATTTCTGCGTAGGATGCTGTTGCTTCTTCCTTGACATCAGGTCGTCAGGGGTATAAAACATGCAGCAGACGCCATTACATCAGTTTTTCTTGACCCAGATGTCAGATGCCCCCACAATAGGAAACAATTATATGGTATGGAACACTCCCCCCGCAAAAAGCAGATACACATGATATAATAAATGCCAAACAAGAAGGAAAAGTAAAAGTCAAGAAAAGTCAGGGGGCTGGATGGAGGGTAACCAGGACTGCAACAGTGAATACACATGAACATCTACATTTATGGTAAGTGTACACAACTGTACTATGTTCTTCATGTTTCACTGTTACAGTCATCACATTTGGGTAGATTCCCAAAGCTAAGGAAGGGAGGAGGAAGTTAAGAGAGCATTAGGACCAGCTATTAAGCCTTGCAAGACTGCAGTGGCAAAACCAGCTCTGGATTTAGAAAAGAAAGGCAAGTGGTAATGCTTGCTGAAGGTATGCACAGAGCTCCAGGTAGCAACTTCTAGGATGTCCCCGACAGGGACCCCTCTCAGAAATGCCACAGAGGTAGATGCAGCCCTGGTGGAATGTGATTTTTTCCCTTGTGGGGTAGGTTTTCCATGGTGCTTGTAGCAAAAATGAATGCAATGGGCTATCCATTTGGAAATGGTTTACTTTGAAATAGCCTTCCCCTCTATCCCTGCAGCAAAGATAACTAGCAGCTGTTCAGATTTTCTGAAAGATTCTATTTAGACAGGACTAAGCCTAAGTAGTTTGTGCATGTCCAGAGAGTGCAGTATTCATTCCCCTTTGTTTTGTGGATTAGAGAAAAAGTAGGCAAATGAATGGACTGGTTTAGGACCACACTAGACACCACCTTGGGCATAAAGGAATGATTAGTTCTGAGGGAAACCCTGTCCACATGGAAGATAATGAAGGGTTCCACTGCCATGAGGGCCTGTAATTCAGACACTTTTCTTGCTGAAGTAAAGGCTAGAAGGAAGGCTGTTCTTCAAGTAAGGAATTTCAACTCTGCTGTAGCAGCTGGTTCAAAGGGGGGGAGGGGGAAGAGTGAGCTTTTCCAATACAAAGTTAAGGTCCCAGGCTGGAGTGGGAGCTCTCCTGGGGGGGGGGTCTTACATTTTTGGCCCCTCTAAGGAATTGCTTTAGCAAGGGGTGAGAGAAGAGGGGAGGCTCAGTATTATAATGTGCTGAAATGGCAGAGGCATGAATTTTAACTGACGAGAAGGATAGGCCCTTGTGGAGCATTTCTGTTAAGTACTGTAGAATATAAGGCAAGTTGGGCACCGTTGTGTTCAGCCCCTGAGCTAGGCTCCAGGAACAGTATCTTTTCCATGTTTCAGCATATGATTTTCTAGTACTAGGCCTCCTTGCCTCCAGAATGACATGCAGTACCTGCTTACTGAAGGATGCTAGTGGAGAGCTCAAGGAATTAGCCAGGCTGCAAGGTTCAGGGTTTGAAGCTGAGGATACAGAATCTGGCCCACCTGCTGGGACAGCAGGGAAGGGGTCTGAGGCAGGTGCCATGGTTGTAGCAGTGTCAGACTGTGCAAGAGGGGGTAGCAGTGCTGGTGTGGCCAGTCTGGTGCAATCAGTATTGTCCTTGGCTTGTCCTGTTTGATCTTTAGTAGAACCTTCGAGAGGAGAGGCAGAGGGGGAAAGGCATAAACTGAGAGGCTTTCCCAGGTGAAGGACAGGGCATCCACTTTCCAAGCATGGCTGTGGGGAGTTCTTGTGCAGAATTTGGGCAATTGGTAATTTTGAGGGGAGATATACAGGTCTACCCCTGGAGTCCCCCATTTGTTCCTCAAGAGGTTGAATATTTTGGGTTCTAGTTTCCATTCGTGTGGGTCCATGAGATTTCTGCTCAGGTCATCTGCCAGTGAATTTAGTTTGCCTGGCAGGAATTGAGCTTGCAGGTGTACTTGGTATCTCAAGGCTGTGTTCCACAGAGCCATGGCTAGTCTGCAGAGAGGGTACGAGTGGGTTCCCCCCTGCTTGTTTATGTATCACATAACTGTGGTGTTGTCTGTCTTTAACAACAGTTGTCCTGAAAGAATACGGTCTTTGAAGGCTGTCAGAGCATTCTGTACAGCTAACATTTCTTTTTGATTGATATGCAGGTGCATCTGTCTCGGGTTCCATTTGCCCTGAATGCACTGCCCTGCCATGTGAGCCCCACCCCCCATGCATAGTCTGATGCGTCTGTTGTTAGGGTTTGGGCGGCAGGGGGTAGAGTGAAAGGGAGTCCCTTGTTGTGGTAGCAGGCCTCTGCCCATCAAAGGAACACTATCTTCATACAAGGAATGATATAAATCACTGTTTCCAGGTCCTGAGAATGTTGACACCATAGGCTTTTTAGATACCATTGGAGTTTCCTCATATGCAGTCTTGCATATGGAATTAATAAAATGCAAGAGGCCATGAACCCCAAGGCTTGCAGTATTTTCCCTGCAGATAGCTGGGGTTTTGTGGCCAATAGTTTGAAGTAAGTTGTCAAATAAACTTGCTTCTCCAGAGTGAGGAATGCCATCTGGGAAGTTGTGTTCAAGCTTGCTCTGAGGAATACAATCCGTTGGCAGGGTACCAGGTGAGATTTCTTTTTGCTGATGGTGTACCCCAGTGAGGTTAACAGTTCCTTTACGAATGCCAGGTGTTGTAATAGCAAGTCCTGGCTTTTTGCCTGAATAAGACAATTGTCTAAGTAAGGCTAAATTTGAATATTTCTCTGCCTGCAAAATGCAATGTCTGGAGCTAGACACTTTGTGAATACCCTGGGTGCAGTAGATAAGCCAAAGGGAAGTGCCCTGAAGCATAGGTATTTCCTGCATGATTCCCTTACTGGAACATGCAGGTAAGCTTCCTGTAAGTCTAAGGTTGCCAGCCAGGCATCCTTGGCTAGCATGGGAAGAAGCTGTTGCAGAGTTAGCATTTTGAATTTTGGAACTACCAGAAAGGTGTTGAGAATAGAGAGGTCCAGGATAGGACGCCAGGAGTTGTCTTTTCTGGGTCCCAGAAAAAGTCTTGAATAAAAAGCTTGTCCCCTTTGTTCTGCTGGGACAAGTTGAATAGCCCTGATATTGAGAAGAGAGAGAACCTGCTGTTGGGCCTCTGCCAATTCATTTGGGGGGAGGTCTGGCCAACCATTTGGGGTTGGTAGTGTGTGGAAGTGGAATCTGTATCCTTGGGAAACTATGTTAAAAACCAATTTGTCCTGGGTAATGAGTTCCCAGTTTTTTTGCATGCAGGATGAGCTTTCTTCCTAAGGGAGCAGGTAGCTGAGCAGGGCTTGGAAGAGTTAATGTTAAGTCATTGTGCCATTTTTTTGTTGGGGGTGGCTTACTACTCCATGCTTTGGAAGTGGGAGCTCCCCACTGTTTAGGTCTGTGCGTAGCTTGAGATTGTAGCCTAGGTGGTCTGCTTTTCCTGGGTTTGGACTGAGAATGCCTAGAAGGGACTGGAAAGGACCAGTTCTTTGAAGGCCAATGCCTACTGAATCTGGGAGGCTGCACTTGTAGGAAATCTTTAACAGTTTGCATAGATTTTGCTTTTTCCTCCATCTTTTTGAGGACGTCTTCTGCTTTGTTGCCAAAAAGGCGGTCTTGGTTTAAGGGAGCATCCAGTAATTTAGCTTATACATAATCTAGTAAATTTTGTTCCTTAAGTCAAGCATGCCTTCTAAGTACAGACCCAGTGACAGTAGCCCTGCAGGATGCTTCTAAAGCATCAAAACCACATTGCAAAGTATGTTTACCAACTTGTTCTGCAGAATGCATTAAATCCTGCAATTCTTTGTGTTCAGTAGAGTCAGGAATCAACATAATTTTCAGTTTATGTAATCCCATAACATGCTGCTGATACTTTAACATATTAAACTGGCAATTTAAAGCCCTAATGGCCAAAGTAGCAGAAGTGCATACCTTCTTACCCCATGTGTCTAAGGCTCTAGAATCTCTATCAGAAGGGGTAGGATTTTTGGCAGAAGTAGCCTTAATGCCTTTTGGTCCTTGGGAAATAGTCCTTGGATCCACAGAAGGATTCTTGAAGAAGAACGTGTGAGAGTCAGGTACTTTGTAGTACCTCTCAGGTTTTCTGGGAGCTGGAGGTAAAGTGTCTGGGGTAAGGCTAGATTCCAAGAAAGCATAATTTACAATGTCCAAAACAGGAGGGATAGCTAAAGGCCTGTGTTGAGGTAGTAGTAAGAATTCCCTAAGTCTCTTTTTGGACTCTGAGTAATCCTGGCTTTCCCAGCAGAAATGCTCCCTAAGAATGCGCAAGGTTTCACCGAAAGAAAAATCCTCTGGAGGGAAAGCAGAGGGAATGGAATCCTCTGCATCAGAATCCTCATAATTAGATAAGGGCAAATCCTGGTAATCAGAAGGAGCAGAAATATCAGATTCCTGATCAGAAGAATCAGAAAGAAAATCAGTTCTATGTCTCTTACAGGGGGAAGGCTGGCTTCCCCTAATTAAAACAATAAGGTCTTCAGCCATTCTAAGCATTTCTTTTTTAGGCATATGGGCCTGAGCCAGCAGTTTGATCACCGGTTTTCTGGGCATGGTGCGAATTTTTGGCCTGGATGAAAATGATGGTGTTGGTTTAATATGAATGTCTGTAGGCCTGAATACACCCTCAGAAGCCGGTGCCTGCACAGCGGCTCTGAACCTATCCAAGGTAGAGATGTCTGCAGGTTCCACAGTCAAAGAAGCATCTCACAGCATACCGGACTCCAAATGGGTCTCAGTAGAGGCCTGCAAATCAGAAGTAGTGGGTATCAGGGGCTGCGAAAGCACCTCACTGAGTACTGGTGGACTAGTGACTAGCTTAACGGAAGCGTTGTCGGCAGTTTTGGACCTATGCGGTCTGTGTCTGTCTTTATCCTTACGTTTTTTCTGAATATCGGTAGTCGGATGGCTTGACAAAGCCATTTTGGAGTACATAGAATGAGTACAAAAGTAATTAACTGCAAAAATAGCCTGACGACGAATAGTACAGGTGTTGAACAAGGCACAAAACTGACAACGAGGGACGTCGTCATCTGGGCCTAAACAGGGGATGCAGTAAGAATGAAAATTTCTATAAGGTATTTGCTTTCCACAGGTAACACAATTGTTAACTTTTACTTACATCGGTTAGAGCAAGAAAAAGAATCCCCAACGGGGTACTTGGCTTTTTTGAAGACTTCGGGTCTGAAACTCGAAAACGAAAATTTCAGGAGTCGGTCGACCGGCACTTGCGAACTGTTTCTGCTTCGGGCACCGCACGACAAGAAAGACTAGGGTAATGGCGTCAGCTGCATGTTTTATACCCCTGATGACCTGAAGTCAAGGAAGAAGCGACAGCATCCGATGCAGAAATCCGAAGACTCTGGTATTCAGGTCAGCTGAGGGCTATCTGCAGGCAGATAACCCAAATGTGATGGCTGCAACAGTGAAACACAAAGAACATCAAAAAATGTGCACAGTGGAAGTTAGCTAAATGCACACATCACAACACTCCCAACACAGAAGATGCCTCATATACTGACATTACAATGCTACCAAATAAACTCATGAAGGAACACTAAACTAAGCATTTTTGACATGGTGGAGCAAGCTTTCCAGGATGTCCCATGCAGACACCTCTCTAACTCACAAAATTCAAGCCCCTAGATAAAACCTTTTACATATCAGAAGTCAGTGTAAGACTAGAAAGATTCAAACACCATTAATAATTTTATACTGAGTATCAACATTCATATATTCTACCTGGCTGTTGAGTTCCTTTTGCAGTCTTTTTGACTGCTGGCATTTGAATCCAAAGTAAACTCAACAGCCAGTTAGGAGCTTGAATTTTGTGACTTCTTGCAATGCTGATATTTGTGAAGACCTTATAGATTTAAGAATGTTTGTTAGAGATTCTTAACTTAATAATTTTTTTTAAAAACAATGCTACTGCTGTGGATATACTTAAGTGTAAACACAAAAGCTCTTTTATACTCAATTTTCAAACAATGTGTAAAAAACAATTGTATGAAATGTTTAATACAAATAGCTAACATAAATTTTACAATTTAAGTAAACATGAGACTCTAGCTCTGAAAGAAATGAATGAAAAAAAGTGAAATTATTATTAAACAAGTAGGTAAAGGTGGGGCTATAGTGGTAATAGATAGAATGACACTGTTGTTAAGTGATGATAGTACATTTAAAACGGTAGAGGCAAGCTTTGTAGAACAGTTGATTTTTGCTTTCAAGCCAAATTAATACAATATGCATCTTACACACTCTGTTACTTTGGATGGGTATATGTATATGGAAGTGATGCATCTTGTTATACCTGTTATGTATGGTCTTCCTAAGATCCACAAAGGCCTAGCTAAACCCCCAATGAGACCAACTGTTTTGTGCTCAGGGTGGGTGACACAGTCCATATCCATTTTTCTGGAAAAAAAAAACTTGAAACCTTGTCTGAAGTTTGTTAAAAGTTATATTAAAGACACAAGAGACTTTTTATACAGTTACATAAATGGCAACTAAACAATGTAGCTGAATCTGTAATAGATAAATTGAAAGGGATAGTGTTTGTAATACTAGATGTAAAATCCTTATTTATTGTCATACCCAATGACTATGGAGTTGAAGCTGTTGGGTGCCAACGATGTATGTACGGAGATAAGAGTAGCACTCAAGTAGCTCGGTGCCCTCTATTAGAACTTGTAATAATATATTTTTGGATGATAAAATCCAATACCATCAAGTGAAAGGAGTGGCGATGGGTACACCTATTGCCAACCCTTACACTAGTCTTGCACTTTCCACCTGGGAAGATGAGAACTGAATGGCGCACTGCAACGGTTATCCCATTCCACAAAGGGGGAGTCACGACGGACCCCGGGAACTACCGCCCCATTAGCCTGACGAGCCTGGTCTGCAAGGCCATGGAACATATCATCATGGAACTCATAAACAAAGACATTGGTAATCTCCAAACTCTGGACACTACCCAGTTCGGGTTTGTAAAAGGCAGATCAACCTAAACCTGAATGACTTCTTTGAATCAGTCACCAAAGCCATAGATGAGGGTAAGGTGGTTCACACAGCTTATCTAGATCTCGCCAAGGCTTTCGATACCATCCCCCACTCTGGAATTACAGATAAGATCACTAAACTAGGTATAAATCCCTATGTCACAAGATGGGTTGCCAACTGGCTCATGGACAGACCCCAAACTGTGAAAGTAGCAGACTCCAAATCCAACTTCAAACCAGTGACAAGTGGAGTACCACATGGTTCAGTCCTGGGTCCTCTCCTGTTTGGTATCTACTTCTCTGAAGTACAGGCTAACACAGAAGGTCTTTGGCTAACAAAGTTTCCTGATGACTGCAAACTAGGAGCCATTATAAAAACTCTTAACGATGTGGACATACTACAAAAGGGCCTCACTTGAGACAGATGCCTTGTGTCAAAGCCATGGCCTGAAGCTCAATGACAAAAAGTGCATTGTCATCCCCTTTGGTAAAAATTCTGTACCCATGAACTACCACATAAGTGGTAGTCTACTTAATACCAAAAGTGTGATAAGAGACCTTGGGACACAGGTGGACAGTAATCTCTCCTTTGATAATCACATCTCCACAATGGTCAGGAAATCCTTCTACGTGGCTCACCTCATCACAAAAAAGGTTTCTCATCCAGAAAAAAAGAAGTCATTGTTCCCCTCTACTCATCACTCATTATACCCATTATAGAGTATACAACGCCCCTTTTGGTATGTACCTCACAAGACAGCTACAACAACTGGAAAGACCACAGAAATACCTCACAAAGAGGATTACTGGCCTCAAACAGATGCCCTACGCAGACCGTTTCAAAAAACTACAGCTTTACTCTGTCGCATATTGCCTACTCAGAGGTGATCTCTGCCTAACATACAAAGCTTTGTCAAACCCAGAGCTGTTGGACATGCTTCACTTAATGAAATCCCAATCCTTCCGAGCTACATGCTCTAGGGACCTAAACCTTGTCACCACAATAAACAGAACATGCTAGAGGGATAGATTCCTGTCCCAGAGACTTCCCATACTCTGGAACAAACTACCTATCTATGTCAAACAGAGCTCCTCATTAGCACTCTTCAAGAAAAATCTTGATGATTGGATGGGAAATAGGAAATTCACCCCGGGGATCACTTCTGTGGCTCTGCTCGACAGGGGCACAAGAAAATAATTTTCTTGGGTGGCGAAAGCCAGGATACCTTTTTGGCTGGGCTTGTATAGGCCCCTAGGGCTAATAGCCTAGTACCTACATATGAACCTATGAGAATCTGTTCTCTAGACACTAGTACTTTTGTTAGAAACAAAGTTTTTTAAGCGCTTTGTGGATGATTTTTTTTTTTTGTGTGGAGGGCAGTACTGAAACCTTAGAATCTTTTTTTACACATACAGATTCTACTACTAACTTCTTTAAGTTTAAACCTAGTTATTCAAAATCAGATATAAACATTTTGAATATGAATGTATATATTAAAGATAATACAATAGGTCCTAGAATCTATAGAAAAGAAGTTCAAACTGCTTGATATTTACACAGCACTAGTATGTACCTCCCCTTAAATACAAAGGTACTGTGCGCAGTCAGTTCCTTAGAGCCAGGTGGCTAAACGCCGATATATCTGACTGTATCAAACAGCTAGGTGAAATGGTCACAGAGTCTGAAGATAGGGGATATAGCATTAAACAGCTAGAAGAAAATAAAATGCAAGTGTTGAGTGAAAGCAGTGATTTAGAAGAAAGTCCAACTAAGGAGACTGTAAATAATATTATGGATAATACTTAAGTTTAGATATATTATGCAATACAATGCACATACCAATAGGGTTAAACAACTTACAAGACACCTGATGTGGTTAAAGAAACTGTAGGTTCATCACCTAGTATTGTGTTTAGGAAGTGTAGTAATCAAACAACAGCTCTGTTATAAAGACCTACAAATGTGCTTTAAGAGTGCTATAATAAAAACTAAAAATACTGTGCCTTGCTGTGATTGCCAGTTTTGTCTCTACATAAATAAGAACAATGTTTTGTAAACCCTAACACAAGTAAGACATTTTAATGTGGTTTACTTAGCTACCTGTAAAAATGTACTTTTTTATGTTGGAAAAACCAACAGGATGTTAAAAGAAAGGATAGCTCAACACCTACATGACATACTTACTGAGGTGGAGAGTAATATCTTAGCTAAACACATCATGAGCTCAGATAAAACACAAAGTTTTACATTTACGGTTATAGAAAATATTGAAAGAAGTCAGGAGTGGCCTTAGGTCAACTGGTGCCCTAGGCAAATGGGTTCCACATGGTGCCCCCCACCACACCACTTGGTGCCCCCATCCTTGTCTACCTACACCAAATAAATACTGGAAAAGTGCCCTTACTACAGCAGCACCCTAGGCACCAGCCTAGTTGGCCTATTCCTAAGGCCGGCGATGAAAGAAGTATTAGAGGAGGGGATATCGTGCTGAATACTGAGAATTTAGATAGACTAATTACTTTCAAGTAGATGGGTGGCTGCAGTGGTGCAGCAGTTAGCACTGCCACCTCACACCAAGAGGTTCTCCGGTTCGATTTTTGGCTGGAGTGCCTTCTGTGTGGAGTCTGCATGTCCTCCTTGCAGTCGCATGGGTTTCCTCTGACATCCCAAAGACATGCTGTAGGTGTGAGTGTGTGCATGTCTGTGTCTTCTGTGGAAGGTTGAGTGCCGGGCTAGCAACTAGATACTGTAAAACTCCATTGCCAATCATTCCATGGACTGTTGTACCACTGTGGTGACCCCTAACTAGGAAAAGCCAAAAGAAGAATTACTTTTAAGCAGATGTGCCCCCCTGGGCTGAATTAAAACTTGTTCTTAAGAGAAGGTCTCTTTTTCCATGAAACAAGCACTTAATTGCTTCATTAATTTACTGCTGCTACACTTCTACTGTCTATGTTTTAGTATGATTTTAAACACTGATGAACAGTTTTATCTCAAAAACTTTGCTATTAAACTTATTTTTACATTATTTTAAGAGTTCCTTTTACTTTTTATATCCATTGAAAAAGATGCTGTAACAAGTGATACACGTTTGTTGACCAGTTTTACAAATCTATGCACTAAGATACTGTAATTTACTTGAAGAATGAAAATACCATACTCAAAAGAAAGCATAGAAAAAGAAAAATGTCAAAGCGCAAGGTATCAGTAATGAGTTAGTACTTGTCCTTATAAAACAGGCCTAGTACTGAATTTTTAGGGCAGCTACAGAGTAAGGTGTTGGTAATTTAAGGAGTTGCTAAACCAGATATAAATAAATTCAAAAACTATAAACTTGTGCTAAAGGGAAATGCAAACTGTTAAGGGAAACAAGCCTCTACTTGCATTCTGAAGTCACAAATGCAATGAGGTTTGCTTTCAAATACTGGAGGATTAAATAAATGAAGCAAAACTTCTGAGAAGTGCAGCTGAAGTTGTGGTGGGCAGAAGAAGCAGATCCCCATTATCAACAGCAGCAGGGTGAAGCAGGCTGACTTGGGAATAAGAATCACTACAGTGAATGAGAAGGCAGGGAGATGATACAGAACCGAGTGATGCTAGCAGGCAGGGAGGCAAAATGGAACAGAGTGATGCTAGCAGGCAGGGAGGCAAAATGGAACAGAGTGATACTAGCAGGCAGGGAGGCAAAATGGAACAGAGTGATGCTAGCAGGCAGGGAGGCAATATGGAACCTAGTGATGCTCAATTATTCAGGTCAGGTTTCTAACTGAGAATTCACAGTAACCTCTTAGTTCACTTATAACACATAATTTGTAAACTACTGGTCTTAGATTGAGAAAAGAAATGGAATGTGACATCACACTAAAATTAACTATATGACAGACTTTAGGCATGCCAGTTCCAAGCCCGGATAAATGGGGAGGGTTGCGTCAGGAAGGGCATCCGGCATAAAACTTGGCCAACTCATTCATGTGGACACCAGTAAATATTTACATATCGGATCAGTCGAGGCCCGGTTTAACAATAACCGCCACCGGTACTGTCAGCCAACAGGGTGCTGGTGGAAACTGGGCTACTGTTGGCCGAAGAAGGAGAGGAGGTGGAAGGCATGGCCAAAGGCAGAAAGAGAGGAGAAAGGCTAGGAATGTGGTAGTGAGGATCGGAACTTTGAATGTTGGCAGTATGACTGGTATAGGGAGAGAGCTAGCCGATATGATGGACAGAAGGAAGGTTGGTATATTGTGTGTGCAAGAGACCAGATGGAAGGGGAGTAAGGCTAGGTGTATCGGTGGTGGGTTCAAATTGTTTTATCATGGTGTGGATGGGAGGAGAAATGGCGTAGGCGTTATCCTGAAGAAACAGTATGCTAAGAGTGTTTTGGAGGTGAAAAGAGTGTCGGATAGAGTGATGTTTATGAAACTGGAAATTGATGGTGTAATGATTAATGTTGTTAGTGCATATGCTCCACAAGTTAGGTGTGCGATGGACGAGAAAGAAAAATTTTGGAGTGAGTTGGATGAAGTGGTGATGACTGTACCCAAGGGTGAGAGAGTGGTGATTGGAGCAGATTTCAATGGGCATGCTAGTGAAGGGAACAGTGGGGATGAGGAAGTGATGGGTAGGTATGGTGTTAAACAAAGGAATGCAGAAGGTCAGAGGGTAATGGATTTTGTGAAAAGGATGGATATGGCTGTGGTGAATACGTATTTTAACAAGAGGGAGGAGCATAGGGTGACATACAAGAGTGGAGGAAGATGCACACAGGTGGATTATATCTTATGTAGAAGGGCCAGTTTGAAGGAGATTGGAGACTGTAAAGTGGTGGCAGGGGAAAGTGTAGTTAGGCAGCATAGGATGGTGGTTTGTAGGATGACATTGGTGATCAAGAAGAGGAGGAGGAGTGTCCAGGGCAGCACCAAGGATCAAATGGTGGAAATTGAAAAAGGGTAATTGTGAGGTGGAGTTCAGGGAAGAGTTAAGACAGGCACTGGGTGGCAGTGAAGAGTTATCAAATAGCCTGGTAACTACAGCAGAGCTAGTAAGGGAGACGGCTAAAAAGGTGCTTGGTATGAAATCTGGACAGATGAAGGCCGACAAGGAGACATGGTGGTGGAATGAGGAAGTACAGGAGAGTATATAGAGAAAGAGGTTGGCAAAGAAGAAGTGGGATTGTCAGAGAGATGAAGAAAGTAGACAGGAGTATAAGGAGATGAGGTGCATGGCAAAGAGAGAGGTGGCTAAGGATAAGGCATATGAAAAGTTGTATGGAAGGTTGGACACTAAGGAGGGAGAAAAGGCCCTGTACCAATTGGCTAGACAGAGGGACCGAGCTAGGAAAGATGTGCAGCAGGTAAAGGTGATAAAGGATAATGAGGGAAACATACTCACAAGTGAGGAGAGTGCATTGAGCAGATGGAAAGAGTACTATAAGGGGTTGATGAATGAAGAGAATGAGAGAGAGAGAGAAATGGTTGGATGATGTGGGATAGTGAAAGAAAGTGCAATGGATTATGAAGGAGGAAGTAAGGACAGCTATGAAGATGATGAAGAATGGATAGGCTGTTGGTCCAGATGACATACCTGTGGAAGCATGGAGGTGTTTAGGTGAAATGGCAGTGGAGTTTTTAACCAGATTGTTTAATGAAATTTTGGAAAGTGAGAGGATGCCTGAGGAATGGAGAAAAGGTATTTTGGTATCGATTTTTAAGAATAAGGGTGATGTGCAGAGCTGTAGTAACTACAGAGGGATTAAATTGATCAGTCACAGCATGAAGTTATGGGAAAGAGTAGTGGAAGCTATGTTAAGAAGGTACATGATGATTAGTGATCAGCAGTATGGTTTTATGCTGGGAAAGAGCACCACAGATGTGATGTTTGCCCTGAGAGTGTTGATGGAGAAGTACAGAGAAGGTCAGAAGGAGTTGCATTGTGTTTTTGTAGACATAGAGAAAGCATATGACAGGGTGCCTAGAGAGGAGTTGTGGTATTGAATGAGAAAGTCAGGAGTGTCAGAGAAGTATGTAAGAGTGTGACAGTGGTGAGGTCTGTGGTGGGAGTGATGGATGCGTTTAAGGTGGAGGTGGGATTACATCAAGGATCAGCTCTGAGCCCTTTCTTATTTACAATGGTGATGGACAGGTTGACAGACAAGATCAGACAGGAGTCCCTGTGGACTATGATGTTTGCAGATGACATTGTGATCTGTAGTGAGAGTAGGGAACAGGTGGAGGAGTCCCTGGAGTGGTGGAGATATGCTCTAGAGAGAAGAGGAATGAAGGTCAGCAGGACTAAGACAGAATATATGTGTGTGAATGAGAGGGAGGATAGAGGAATGGTGAGGATGCAAGGAGTAGAGGTGGCAAAGGTGGATGAGTTTAAATACTTGGGATCAACAGTTCAGAGTAATGGTGAGTGTGGAAGAGAGGTGAAGAAGAGAGTACAGGCAGGATGGAGTGGGTGAAGAAGAATGTCAGGAGTGATTTGTGACAGACGAGTACCAGTAAGAGTGAAAGGGAAGGTTTACAAGGGGGTAGTGAGACCAGCTATGTTATATGGGTTGGAGACAGTGGCATTGACAAAAATGCTGGAGTTAGAGCTGGATGTGGCAGAGTTAAAGATGTTAAGATTTGCACTGGATGTGATGAGGGTGGGCAGGATTAGGAATAAGTATATTAGAGGGTTAGCCCAGGTTGGAAGGTTGGGAGACAAAGCCAGAGAGGCAAGATTATGTTAGTTTGGACATGTGCTGAGGAAGAATGCTGAGTATATTGGGAAAAAGATGCTAAGGATGAAGCTACCAGGTAACAGGAAAAGAGGAAGGCCTAAGATATGGTTTACGGATGTGGGGAGAGAGGACATGCAGGTGTCTGGTGTGACAGAGCACGATGCAGAGGACAGGAAGAAATGAAAACGGATGATCCACTGTGGTGACCCCTAATGGGAACAGCCGAAAGATGATGATGAGACGGACTTTAGGCATGTCACCTACTGTGACCTATGCTCAGTGACCAAAAGGTAAGCATCTAGTGCTGTTGTCTAGAAAAACATTATTTAACATTCTGCAGATATTTATTACTGTACTCTATCAGGGAAATGTTTATATTCATTTTCCAGTGTTTTACTTTGTATTTTCAGATCCCATGTTTTTGTTTTAGTGACCATAAAAGCAGTCATACTCACCTAGTATACTGTGATAAATACTTTTTTACTTAAGGATAGTGATGGCAGCTTTCTTAGTTGCAGTACCTTTCTACATATATATGTGTGTATGTGTGTGTGTGTGTGTGTGTGTGTGTATATGTATGTATGTGTATATATTTATATATATATATATATATATATATATATATATATATATATATATATATATATATATATATATATATATATATATATATATATCCAATGTTGTGCAAATATATAGTTAATCTTTAAATGAAATGTCGCATTAAATGAGTTTCAGTGAAATGAATTGTCGGTGAATAGATAGGGACCCATATATATATATATATATATATATATGGCTCTACTTTGAAACATTGATGCCGATATAAGTGAACATTTTCCCGAGACGAAAATCACTAAAATTGAAATACCCAAATGGCAAAGTTTTCTCTGGGTAAGTAAACAATTGCCCAATATGCCATTTTCTCCACTGTAGTGTGATCATTGAGTTGGTATACATAGTTGGGGGTGAGGGAGGTGCAGCACCCCCCCACCTAGGTGGATTTTACTTATGTCAGTTCATGTTTCATGTTGGTCTGGACAAGTGTTTACTTTCCCTCAGAAAACTTTGCCGTTCGGGTATGTCAGTTTTCGTGATTTTCATTTCAGGAAAATGTTGTTCAATTACCAGAGACTCAATGTTTCAAAGTCTATATATATATATATATATATATATATATATATATATATATATATATCTATATATGTGAGTGGTTTCACTTCATAAACATGAATTGCTGAAATATCGAATTTCAGCAATTCGTGTCCATGAAGCCGAAACCTCTAAATAACGAAAGTGTATAATCGCGAATAGGACTATGTCGAATTTGCGCTTATCGTACGGAAGTGTTCGGCTGGGGTGGTGTCTGCAGTTTAAGGTGAATGAGTGTGTGAGTGGTTTTTGTAACTTGAACAAGTGGGTCAGGGTAGGGAAGTGGGGGTATGAGTGTGTGTGTTGGCTGTGTGTAATTTTTTTTTTACTGTTTGTGTGATGTCTGAGTTAGTATATATAAGTATGGGGGTGTGGGAGGTGCAGGGGGGGCTTCCTCCCCCCTGCATATTTGTAGTATAGGTGTGTGTCTGTGTGGTGTTGTGTTGTATTTCAGTGTTTTGTGGTGTGGGTGTTATGGTTTGCATGTTGTGTGCTGTATTAATGTGTGTTCGATGAAATGATTTTGTGGTTGTGCTGTGTCGGTGTTTTAATGGTTTTAGCTTTATACTTTCGAAATGCTGAAATTCAATATTTCAGCACTTCAGCAATATGAAGTGAAACCATATATATATAAATATATATATATATATATATATATATATATATATATATATATATATATAAACATAAACATAAACATAGTTAAGATGGAACATTTTACGGGAGAGTAGCCTAGAACAAAAATGCTGCCTGGTGTACATCCAAAAACACTCTGTTGAGAAAAAGTGGGAGAATGGGGCAAGACAATAATTGCTGAATATCTTAAGGAAGTAATCAGAGTCAAACAGAGAAGTTTAAGTAGTAAAGCGTGAGGTAAGAAGACACTACTTCAAGAGAGGGTATGAGTAGTTTCAGCGTCATTTACTCAGTTTTTTTGACAGCTTATGTCCTCCCTGCAGTCACGTGGGCTTCCTCTAGGTGCTCCAGTTTCCTCCCACATTCCAGTGACATGCAGTAGGTGGACTGGACACTCTAAACTGTCTGTAGGTGAGAGTGTGTGTAAGTGAACAGTACGAATGAACTTCCTTGGCCAGGCTAGCCACCCAGTGGTGTAAACCTTGGGTCGAGATGGTTGTCACCGGTAAAGTGACACCCTTACCCCATATGCAAAAATGGGAAAAGGGGTTGAGGATGGATGGATGGATTAAGGCAATTAAAAAGGCACACTAGATAGCCTTAGTGTCTCCTTCTACTGTCAAGCTAATGTAATGCACTGTAATGTGAAACAACAGGTAAGTGCTCACCTTATCCACTGGGGAAGTTATTATTTCCTTTTCTGGTACTGGTGACTCAATACAGTTCTTCAAATCTCTAATTTGAATATTTGCTGGTGCACATCATGACAACATATTCCAGCCAGGACAATGTGCTCACACTTCAGCTCCATATGTCAACCCCACTCACTAAAAGAGCACACCTGACGATGTTGTACATATCTGTACATTTACGCACTCACCCTTCAGCTCCATATGTCAACCCCACTCACTAAAAGAGCACACCTCATGATGTTGTACATATCTGTACACTTACGCACTCACCCTTCAGCTCCATATGTCAACCCCACTCACTAAAAGAGCACGCCTGACGATGTTGTACATATCTGTACACTTATGCACTCACCCTTCAGCTCCATATGTCAACCCCACTCACTAAAAGAGCACACCTGATGATGTTGTACATATCTGTACACTTACGCACTCACCCTTCAGCTCCATATGTCAACCCCACTCACTAAAAGAGCACACCTGATGATGTTGTACATATCTGTACACTTACGCACTCACCCTTCAGCTCCATATGTCAACCCCACTCACGAAAAGAGCACACCTGACGATGTTGTACATATCTGTACACTTACGCACTCACCCTTCAGCTCCATATGTCAACCCCACTCACTAAAAGAGCACACCTGACGATGTTGTACATATCTGTACACTTACGCACTCACCCTTCAGCTCCATATGTCAACCCCACTCACTAAAAGAGCACACCTGACGATGTTGTACATATCTGTACACTTACGCAACACAGGAGTAATTGTGGGGAAGAATCTCAAGCAGCTTAAAAACTTTAAACTTTGCTGAGAAGGCAGAGCCATAAGAAGCCTAAAGGCAAGGGGCCAGAATGCTTGGTCTTAAAGCAATGAGGTTCATTACAGTTGTGGTCTGGTGTGTCTCTTTTGCCATTCAAGTTTTACCTTACACTGGGCAGCCTATGGGTGGTTACTAGTCCTAAAGCAATGAGGTGCCAAAGGAGGAGTAGCTCTTGGAATCATTCTTCAAGCATTATTTTTAAAGCATGTGTGAACCAATAAGTACATTGCAATCAGGCCACTGCTCAGATATCTGCAAATGGAACATTCTGAAACAGACAATGGCATCACTTGTGTCAGAGATGTATTTATTTTTGATGGGAATATTTCCAATAGGTATTTCACCATCAAATGGTAAAAAAAACATTATGATTAGCATTCCACTTTGAGACAGTTTGCATAATCCCAGCCAGACTCTCCTTACCAGAGTAGAGGAAGCATGATCAGCCTGTTTCTACAACTTAAGGTGAGTATAACTGAGCTGGCGAAGCAGGTCAAGAGCATGAAAGCCTTTTCTGTTGTATTCTACCCGGAAAATAAATCAGGGAGATGAATATATTGTTTTAATTTCAATTCTGAAGCCTCTTTCAGAAGGAAATATGGAGTAGTCCTGAGGGGCACCTTATCCTGTGAAAGACTAAATACAGACTTTGTTACACAGGAGGCAGGTGACGAATCCTGTGTCATTCATTCTGTAGGACCTTTCCTGAAGAATGTCACTGAAGTGGTCTGAAAGCATCAGAATCCTGATGCCTCTGTTCCTAAGATAAGCCTCGAAACTATTTATGTCCATTTATAAGAAATCTTTGTTCCTTCTGTACCTGCACTAGATGATGGATGAGTAGGTTATAGAACAGGCTGCAGCGTTCCTTTACAGGTCTGATAGGAAGTGTTTCCAGGAGAACTACTTCCCTGGCATGGCTGCTAATGAATGGAGGATAAGATGGGTAATGCCATATGCTCTGTAAATAGCAGCAGCTATGTTGGTATATAATAAAGGTATTTTGTCTAATTGACATGACTCCATGTTTTTTACTATTTTTGTCAACACAATAACATACCATATACGGATTTTTTTTTAATTGTCACATGCCAACGTCACTTATAATGTTGTTTCTACTGCACCATTTGTAATGCTAATTACATTAAGTGGCATTTGAAAGGAGGTGGTGTCAGTGGGGTTAATGATAATGCTCATTAGTTTGCAGTCATCTGCAAGTTTGGTGAGTCAGATTTGATGTCTGAGAAAAAGATGCCAAAAATGTATGGTCCGATGACAGATCCTTGAAGGACTGCCCTGGTGACATGGGATGGTAAAGAAAAATGTCCACCTCTTCTTACCTGTTGTGTATGACCATGTAACCAGATGTGTACCAAAGCTATTACAACTATGTTCACTTTTAGATCCTTGAGTTTATGTTTTCATCATGAATTAAAGTACCAAATGATTTAGCTATAGACAGAAAAACCTTTGTCCAGGATCATTCACACCCTAGACAAAATTTACAAGACTAAGAATGTAAGTACAGCCTTTAACCAAACATACTAGGTAATATCATGAAGAAGGATATTTTCTGTGCCTGCCTGAATAAGTTGCATGATGAATTTCCCGATCACCTTGTATAATATGTGTGTAAGACAGATTGATCTGTAATAATTTGAGGCTGTTGAAAGGACTTCCACACCCTTCTTCCAGATATCAGGGACATAGGTGGTTTGTGATGTGTATAAGTGGGTGTAGTTAACTATTTTTGATTGCCAACAGAGATATGAAGAGGCCTAATGTGTACAATGTGTGATCCTATGTGATATAAACTTTATTATTATCTATAATGCTCTATGGCCAATGTTTCCTATGCTTCTCAGCTACTTCAATATTGTAATGTTTGCATAATCCCCAGTGCAACAGTCTTGCCACATAATTATGCCTTTCAGTATGCAGGTCATCTCCCATTGGTATATCACACCCAGCAACAAGATGTTTGACTGTTTCCAATTCTGTTTACAGAACCTGCATGTGTCTGTTTCTCACACATGTTCAGTGGACTTTATAAACCAATGTACATGTAATCCACTATCCTGGGCTGCTAATTTCAACCTGTCATCTTTTGGTTTAAATTCACAACTATTTTACCATGCCTAAGTCAGATCCTGACAGACATGAGGTTGTTCCAGGAATTTTCTGTACTTGCAACTATATTTATGCCTTTTCCACATTTCCTGCCTTCTCATCTGATCCTTCTCCTTATATTCTTTCTTTTGTTTTTTTTTTTTTTGGCACATTCAGCTGCTGCCTGACGTTTGTCTACTTCTGGGTTGGTGTCCCTTCACACTTGACACTAATAAGGTTCCGCTAATTTAAGTAAGGAAGTCATTTTATATTTGTTCTATTTATGTTTAAAAAATGTCACTGTGTTTGGATCTGATAACGTCAGAAGATATGTATGCAGTCCTACAATTGCAGATCTATACATGTAATTAATATCAAGGAGGCCGGTACCTCCTTCAGAACAACGACTGCATAATCTTGGTATACACTGATTTTTATACAGTATATCATTTGATAAACATGAAGTATTTTTCTTGTTTTCCTGTCCAATTGATCCAATACCTTTTGGGGCCAGTCATTTGCCCCAAAATTTTAAGTTAAAACCTCAAGAGCAAATTGGTATGTAGTTTGGACTTTGTTCCCAGATATCAGGGCTGTTTTCAGTGTAAATTTTAATGTTCTAAAATATTCTTTACTGAGTTTTATTCACATTTGTTCATGTTTTACCACTGATCCTTTATCAATTCCCCAATATGTGTATGCTATGTCCTGCTCAAGTTCCTTTATATCTTATTCTTGTCTCTGACTGATATTTTCTTAGTGCTGCAGCTTTCCTGCTTTAAATGTTGCTTTTGCATATTTATCAAGAACTAACAACATTCTTATATCATTGGACAAAGTTTTGACCACATCCAGTTGTACTTTCAGCTTCTGATCTGATGAACTATATGATTTTATATCATCTTTACACTTTGTTGTTGTCTGGGAGGCAAACTGTAATGATGGCCATATCTGTTAAACAGACAGCTTAATGGGATAAGGCATGATAGAGTGGCAGTGACAAAAAATCACCCTGTAATATCCCAATTTGACTTTTTATCCCTGGGATAATAATTTGCAGCTAAGCCATAATAAAATGCGAAGTGGTTTGTCATTGCTTCATGGTCACTAATGTTATTGATCAATGCAGAGTGTATCTTACACATCTGTATGCACTCCTTTATCCATGAATGTGGGATGCTGTCAAATGTTTTTTTATCATCTATCCATGCCATACTTAGATTTTTCCCCTTTTTACAATTATCTCCATTATAGATTCATAGACTGTTACTAGGCTAATGACACAGAGGGCCTTTTTAAGCCTAGCCAAGTTTTACCCAAAAAATAATGATGTCATGTATCCAAATTTTAAAAGCAAATGATCCTTTGTTCCATATGACTTTCTTTTGTTACCCTTTTGTTCTATTTCCATGATTGAGATTTCTTATAGATGACTATGAACTCTGTCAGCATCAGTTCCAGGATATAGTTTATACAAAGCCGGTAAGGCAAGTTATTGATTTATAGTTTTTAGGCTAGCTTGCAGGTTCACTCTTAAGAAGCAGTATCACTTTTCCTGTTGTTAACCAGTTTGGGCGTCTGTTCAGGGTGTGTGCATAAGTAGTTTTTGCTTAGGGCTAAATCTCTGTAATGATGTTAATAATTTTAGCCAGAAGATAGTTACTGTATCTGGGCATGGGGGTTCTCTGGCTGTTACTTCATACTATTTCATATCCTATACATTTCAGCTTCTTACTGTTTCTTTTACTTGTATCCATTCAGCAGCTGTGTTATGTTCCACAGAGTGTTGATAGATATTTCTCCAAAATGTGTCTATTTCTTATTTTGGTGGTGTTTCTATTGCTTTTGCTGTGTCTCCCAATTCTCATTAAAACCTTTTTGGGTCATCAATGAATTGCTTATTTTGTACTTTTCCTTTATATTTATCTGCCTCTGCTCATGGTCTTTAATGTATTACTTACAGTAGTGTATGATAGATCCTGGTCTGTTGTAATATGTCTGCCTTTCTAAGTATTTTTGTTAATCTATTCCCTCTTCCACACTCTTCTAATAGTGACACTTTTTATCTTAACTGCTTTCAATGCCAAGAAATGTATAGTTATCCCCTTTGGGGAGAAAACACGTACCCGTGAATTACCACATAGGTGGCAGTACACTAAACACCTAAAGTGTGATAAGAGACTTAGGGACACAGGTGGACAGTGGTCTCACCTTCAATAACCACATCGCCACAACAGTCAGTGATGAGGTATGCCACATAGAAGGATTTCCTAAGGGCTTTTCATCCAGAAAAAAGAGGTTATTGTCCCACTGTACTCATCCCTCATTAGACCCATTATAGAATACAATGCCCCATTTGGTATGTACTTCTCAAAATATCTGCAACAACTGGAAAGGCCACAGAAATACCTCACTAAAAGAGTCACAGGCCTAAAGCAGATGCCCTATGCTGACCACCTTAAACAACTCCAGCTATACTTTGCCGCACATCGTCTACTCCGAGGCGATCTCTGCTTAGCATACAAGGCCATGTCAAACCCAGAGCTGTTGGACATGCTACATTTAAAGAAATCCCAATCCATCAGAGCCACACGCTCCAGGGATCTAAACCTTGTCATCACAATAAACAAAACATGCTGGAGGGATAAGTTCCTGACCCAGAGACTCCCCAGACTCTGGAATAGACTGCCCATACATATCAAGCAGAGCACCTCTTTGGCCCTCTTCAAAAGGAACCTTGCTGACTGGATGGGAGAAAGGAAATTCACCCCAGGGATCATGTCAGTCGCCCTGCTAGACAGGGGTCCAGGGAAGTAAATAGTGTGGGAAGAAATAGCCAGGGAATTGTTACGGTATAGGCTCTAGGACCGATAGCCTAGTACCAACCTATGAACCTATTATAATTTTATCTATTCACTAGTTCAGCAATGGCATTTGATTTCTCCCCTTCCTTTCCCTTACTGCCCTTTATTTTTGTGGTAAGACTATCTGTTATTAATTTAGCTGTACACTAATATATCCTATTTATTTCTGTTATATCACATGAAATTCTTATGAAATTCTATTTTTTTCTGAAATGTTTTTATTCATTTTATAACACAATAACTTAACAGTATAGTAACAAGAAAAAAAAAAACTATATAAAATGTCCAAAACAAATAAAAAAGCAACATACATAGAACACTTAATATTTCTCTAACACATTACACAATTTTATCCAAGCAATTAAATGATGGGTTATGTTGTTAGTCCTTGCTTTTATAGTATCTCATTCTTATAAATGTATTTCACAAGATGAATAAACTCAACTTTAAAGACAGGAGTAGATTGGGATTTCCAATTTTTAGTAACAGTTTTCCTTGCTATAGAGAGAATAGACCATAGTAAAAATATTTGTTTTTTAGGAATAACTTCAGGAGCATTGAAAAGGATAAGGGAGTCAGAAATTGTACAGTTGTCATTCCATAGATACACCCCGATGCTGACTGGATACATATGTTTGTTAATTCCAAAATAAAATAACATGAAATTCTTGTTAACTGTTTTGATTACTGTGTTCATTTGTTTTAACAGACTCCTAACATTTTGGATCTTAATGACTTTTTGTAATTTATTTCTTTCAACGATTTTAATATGTCTATCCAGCTCTGTTAAATCAAGCAACTGTTCTCTTAGATAGTTTTCTTCTAAGCTGAAGGCATATTCTTTTTTCTCTGTCTCCTGCGGCCTTTCTACAGAAAGTTCCAGAACATCTTCCTGTGACATATTCTGTTCAGCTGTGTCTTGTGTCATCCATTGCTCTTTCACATGGGAACTCACTGGCCTATCACTGCACATTACTGACTGTGTCAGAGTTGCCACCACTTCCTACTCCTTCCCTTGCTCTGCAGCTGAACTTCTGCACTGCCTTCTCACTGAAGGCCCCACATTATCTTCATGTGGCAACTGATCAGATGCTTCCCATTTCATCAGTTTCTCCTTAACTTGGAGATTCATTGTTCCATCATGCTATTATGCTTAAAAATGGAAATCTGTATTTTTTGCAGTTTAAAATTTATATTGTGTAGTTTATGTACGCATACTATATTTTTTTGATATATTTTAATGTAAACTAGTTCCTTCACCCATTTTAACAAACTGTTTTGCAGGCTTAGAACTGTGTTGACTTTTGGTGTATTTTCTGTCTGTCACAAAGTCCACAGAGTATGATATGATTAGGGAGAAGGAGTGGGAGACAAGCTACTGGAAATGGGGTGCTGCAGCTAGGACAGTCAGCAGAGAAGTGCCTTAGGGGCTACAGAAGAAAAGCAGCACTTTAACTTTTAGGGGCAGTGTGTGTGTGGGGGGCAATGGTAGGGGGTTGGGATGGGCACTGTGGAAATATTTGCCTAAGGCTTGACTTGATAATGACCTGATGCAGAACATTTAAAAAAATGCTGCACAGAAAGAAAATGAACCGCAACTAGATGTTTTAAACATGTTTTTGCAACCTAGCCATCTTCTCACAATTTAGATGGTAAGCAGCAAGAATGGTCTTTAGGTATGCGATGACCCCTCTATATAAGGCTTTATAGGTCAACATAGTTGTTTTAAAGGAAGACCATTTTATGACAAGTCAGTGTACAAGCCACAAAGCAAGTAGAATGAACGTATTTTCAAACACTCCAGTTAAAAATAACAGAAAAGAAAAAAAATAGTGAGTTGTGTGTCACCTTCAAATCAGGAAATCTCCCCTTCTAAAAAATGACTCAATACATGCTACTGCAATGATCCTGGGAAGATAAAACTAAAGCAAGACAGGAAAATGTGCAATTGTCATCAGTGCAAATACTTTGAAAGATGATAAAAGTTAAAAAAAAAAAATCATATTTTACCTTGTGTTCACAGGTGTGAAATGCAGTCTGGTTTGCAAATCACTTATTCATGAATTGAACTGAAAATAAAAATGAATTCAGTATATTAGTTTTCCCTAACAAAAAGGGACCAAAACTAAAAAAATGTAAATAAATGCATCAATTCCAGTATAGTAATAAATGATGTTCAGCTACGGGTTATTCACTATTTCTCTTAATGTCCTTTCTTAAACTGTACGGGCTTCATCTTTGTGGTTTAACTCTAGCATTTGAGGGAAGGCACGGTGCAACCTGTGACTGAATATTAATTATCATTTAAATAATACTTATTTGTATGAACATTACTGCTTATGTATATGTCAAGCTATCAAAGATGATCAAGCCAATAAAGGGCACATGCCATCCAAAGTACACTGCAGTTAGCAAGCAAACTGAAAAAAGATGCTGCACTATGATTGGTTACTTGCCAAAAAATCTTATATAATCAAGCTGCATGTGTTTTAACCACGTTAATCTTAGTGTGCTTTTTGTTCTTATTTTCTTCTCTGCTGAATAAAAGACTGCTGTAGGACATTAGGGCTGAAATATACAGACAAGAAATACTACGTGACAGAAAACATTTAAATGCATTTTACAGTAACACTTCTGGTACTGTTAGCTTATAAAATATAGAGCTAAAATGAAACCCTTTGGTAAAATTCAGCTGTGTGCATTCAGTCTGTACTTTGAGTAGTTCTGATGGGAATCTAGCTGCTTTCTGGTCAGTAAACAATTTCCATGCTAAGGTTCTTTGCAGTTTAATTTGCTGCATTATTAAGAAGAAAAATTATATTTGAACTAAAAAGCAAGTATTCATGCTTGCAACACGTAAAAACAAGAGCTGACTCCTCCAGAGTCCTGCAGTCATAAACATAAAGCATTCTAAGAATGACAGAGGGAACCAAATCATGAAGTGAATTGCTAGACGAATATTAGAGATTTGGAAACAAAAATCATTAAGGCTGTGCCAAAGCTCTTGACGTCACTGCCTATTGAAGATAGACATCTTTAGACAGCAAAAGGTAAACAGAATAGGTTTGTTTTCTCTATGAACTTACTGCGAAGGAATCATAATAAATATTCACAGGTACAGGCATGCAACACTCTCCAACTAACTTGCTGCTTATAACTACTTGTAACTTTGTTACTGCAGTATTTTGAGCATTCACTTTAAAATGATAAGATCAATTTAGCACTATTCATTTCAGAGACTGTCTTTCAGTAAAGTCTTCTGGAGTAAGGCTTTATGCACTATTTTTCAGGAGTACCTCCTCATTGCAGACAGCAATTTTCTAGTTTGTGCAGTGACAGTGTTACCCTCACAATAATTTATAACCACTGAAGAAACTGATTAACAATAGGAAATTCTCTTCAATATTTTCTGTTGTTTTCCCTGCATTAGACCTTCATCTCAGACTCTTTTCTCCACTAAAAGTAATTTTAGGGAGTTCTACTTTCTCTATATGACAGCAGGGTGGAAAAGTGCTGCCTAAATGTTTTCAATATAGGTAATAAGTTTGACATTATGGTAAGAGTCAGAGCTAATGCCAGATTCCCCTTTGCCTACTACCCTGGTAAAGTTAATTAGATGTGACTATTCTGGTGCTAAATTAAGAGGTGGTATGGCTTTTTGTTACTGCACAGTTACTTAATGCATCCCAGTGACAACATTTACAAGCATCTGTGAACTAATCACAAACAGTTACAGAATGCTTAATCAATGTACAAGCAGAAAATCAGCAACCTAGACACATTTTCTACCAGACCCACAAACAACAACAATGTTTCTGTAATATTTAAACTGATGTAAAACTATACTGACATCATTCAGTACTTCCAGGAAACTAATATAAATGTCCCATAATACATACCTTCCTAGATACTGAAAACATTGCGCAATTAATTTGGAGGTTGACAGAGTGACACAATGACACAGCATTCAGTGTTTTGCTTCACAGTGCTTGGTCCT
Source organism: Protopterus annectens (assembly GCF_019279795.1). Taxonomy (NCBI): domain Eukaryota; kingdom Metazoa; phylum Chordata; order Ceratodontiformes; family Protopteridae; genus Protopterus; species Protopterus annectens. The sequence continues at coordinate 663,601,001 of NC_056743.1, read as the reverse complement.
CTGGTTCAGTTCCTGGCAAGCATATCTTCTTTGTGGAGCATGCATATCTGTGTGTCCATACAGGATTCTGCTAGGGAATCTAGTTTTCTCTTAAATCCCAATATAATGTAGTTGGGCAAATGATGATGCTTAAATTGGCCAAAGGTGTGTGTGTGTGTGTGTGTGTGTGTGTGTGTGTTTGTGTGTGTCTTTTGATGAAGTAGTGTCCTGTTCAAGACTGTTTCCTGCTGTATGCCTGTTGATAGCTTTGGTAAGCTCTGTCTCCCTATGACTCTGAATAGGATAAAAAGTCATTAAAAGCAGATATATGGAAATGCAATAGCCCCATCATCTAAGCCTTCATAAACCACATTTGCTTTTCTGCTGAGATAAACATTTCTGCAGTTTTTTTTCTACTTAAGTAGTCTGGGCAGTTGTAGCATTGTCCATATTCAGGCTTGTGTTTTGGGCCTAGTTGTTTGTTTGTAGAGGCTGTGTGTCTGAGCACATGTTCCAGGGCATCTTAGTTTTGTCAAAGCCATTCTTGCATTTCAGTGAGAGGGGAGTGTTTATGGTCATTGACTGATTAGGGTTACCTGGACTACAGCTTAGAGTAAGCACCTCATTGGTTCTTTTGAGCTTTTTTTAAAGTTGTTTCAGGTTTCAACTTTGTTACTTAAGAAGTTATCTTTTGAGTGTTTCTGCCATTTCACACTGAGATAATCGGAGGAAGGGCACTGAGCAAACCCAGTAAGTGTCCTATTTTCTGCTTATTTTTCCGAGTTATTTATAGCACTTTTATTGCCTGCTGCATACTTTTCTAGCTAGTTTCACTGTGTGTGAGGTATTAACCGGAAATTTTCTACATTTGTTAAGCACCTGTTTGGGTTTGTTTGTTCTGATTTTTGTCTCAACCTTCCCTCCCTATTGGTATCCTGTTCTTATACTTGGTGGCTTTGCAGTTGCCTGCCCCTACTGTAAATTTGATCTGTGTCACTCCTCCCAGTTTAGTGTCATTACCTCATTCTACCTAACACAGGGAAAACATTTGAGAAGGCCAACCCACTTAGTTCTTAACCTTGAGTTATCTTCTGCTCCTCCTTACTCCCTTTCAGCTTTACAAAAAAAGAATGTCTAAACTTTTTCCTGCCTTTCCCGTAAGTAGTCTAGTCCAGATACAGATTTGCTGTATCCAGGACTGTTTGTAAGCTTCTGAGCCCCTGCCGCTTAGCTAGGGTTAAACTATTCCCGGCGCCATAAAGTCTGCTTTTCAAATTTTCCCTTAGAACTAGCCAGTTTTTTAGTTTTAGCACTCAAATCTGTTTCTTTGAGCTCAGCACTTGTTCAGAACTCGTTGTAAGCACTAAATCTACAAATTACTACAGCACTCAACTTGCCTCACTTGTCTACAGGAAAACAGGTTTTAGTACTTAATAAATAAGCATCTATCCAGGCATGTCTAAGCATCAGCTCCTGGTGTTTTCTCCTGTCTACCTGATGAATTTGGTCCTCTTGGGGCAATGCAGTAATTGCCTCATGTACACAGACAACCCTCTCCTCCTACCACCCAACACTACAACCTGTGAGAGATGCACTTATATAGCCAAACTGGAAGCAAAACTCTCTTCACCCAAGACTGGACTAGACAGTCAAGAGGAGAGGGTAAAGACTTGCACCACACCACACTTATCACATAGTCCTTCAAAACCTACATGACCAAAACACACACACACAAACACAAAACACACACCTACATTCATGGAGGCTCTCAATAAAAATCTGCTGAAGCAACAGGGACCTCCAAAGCAGAAACACAAGCAAGCTCCACCTCCCCAACACAACCCACAAGACACATATCCCACAAACTCAATGTGCCACTCAACCACAGCCCATAAGTTATATCAATGTACCCCACACTCTAGTCATAGGTAACTCTATAGTCAGGTACTCACCAGGCTAAACAAGGAGAAAGTTACTGCCTGTCGGGTGCCAGGATCCACCACATAATGCACACACTCATGTCACTCTACAACAGGTACAAATATGACTCTGCCATTGTCCATGTTGGTGTAATGACCTGAGACATACCTCTCTGGACTACATGAAAAGAGACATGAAGGAGCTGTCCGATCTTGTAGCCCAGTCAGGTATGACCCTAGCCCTGAGTAGCACCCTGCCATCACCCAGAATACCACCATTGTACAAGGACAAAATGATTGTCTTCAACAATTGTCTAAGCTACTGGTGTCATTCTAAGGGGATCCAGTATCTGTTTGCCTGGGATGACATGAGCAACAGACCACAATGCTTTCCAGAGATGGCCTTCACCTGTCACCCTTGGGATTCTGGATACTGACTAAGGCTCTTGCCACTCCTATACTGCCTTTTTTAGGCAAAGTTCAAATGACAAACTCACCATCGTAACAGGTACAAGCAAGCAAAATCTGAGGGTAATACTACTCAATGCTAGAAGTCTAAACCTCAAAATGCACTCACTTGAGGCACTCCTTAAAATGGAGAACATTAACATCTGTGACAGAGACCTGGTTTAAGGCTCCAGAGACCACCCCTGGATTACCAAGCTATAATTCATACCATACCTTTTGCCCACCTAACTGGACCAAAATACTAAAGGTGGAGGCGTGTCCATATTCTTTAAGGATATCCACACCTCCTGGCTAGTTGCTCAGCATAATGCATCTGAGATTATCCAAGTGCAACTAACTCTGGAGAAGACTGCAATCCAAATTGTAGCTTGCTACAGATCCCACACCATGCCCCAGGGATCCCACTCCTCATTTCTTGATACACTGGAAAACATTAGGGTACAACATTAGGGTACAACCTAACACCCTAATAATGGGCGATTTTAACTACCCCACTGGGAAAACTATTCATGTACCAACTCTTTTGCTAACGTTTTCTGGAATTCATAAATTCCAATGCCTTGGATCAACTTATCCATACCCCACCAGGGGCAGCAATATCCTAGACCTGGTCATTACCAACATGGGCAACTGGTGTTCCACACCAGAGGTCAATTCCTTGTTGGTCAGATCCAACCACAAGCTAATCACCGTAGACATCCACATCCCGCCCAACCCCCATTAGGGAAACCACCGTAAAAAATTTCTCCAAAGCCAACTTCACGCTTCTTAAGACAGAAGTGGCAGACTTCACAACACCCATGCAGATGGACAATAGATGTACAACTGCTAAGTCCTACACAAATACACTTTATAAGCACTTACACGAGTGCATGGATCATGCAATCCCTAACAGAACCAAGATGCTATCCTCCAAAAAAAGGAAGCTAATCTGGTGGTCCCCTGCAATAACTGGTGTACAACAGAAGAAAGAAACTGTTGCAAAAAGATTAAAATCCCATTATTGGAGGAACTCCCTGGTCAGCATCAGTAAAAAGCTGAGATTCCTCATAAAATCCTCCAAACCTAGTTATGAAAACAAAATTGCCACTGATTCTATAGACAACCACAAAGCATTCTTTAGCTATATCAAGAATCTCAATGGCAACACTCAGATCTGCCCTGAGTTACAGCACAATGGCACTAAATATACAGAATCAACTGATATTGCCAACATCCTGGCAGATAGGTTCAGTGCTAACTTTACTCCCCCTCTCACCCCATAAAGGGCCCATCTATACACCAGAAGAATGCAAAGTTCCTGTAATCATGGCTGCACAGGTAAAAACTACACTCTCCAAAGCCAAGAACACAGCATCCATGGGACCTGACAGCATCCCAGGCTGTGTTCTATATGAACTGCAGAATGAACTGGCACCCCATCTGAGTACCATGTTCAATCAAAGCCTCACCTCAGGCTTTGTGCCCACTGAATGGCGCACAGCAATGGTTATCCCACTTCACAAAAGGGGAGCCACCACAGACCCTGGGAACTACTGCCCCATTAGCCTGATGAGCCTGGTCTGCAAGGCTATGGAACGTATCATCATGGAACTTATAAACAATGACATTGGTAATCGCCAAACTCTGGACCCCACCCAGTTCGGGTTTGTAAAATGCGGATCATGTCTCCTAAACCAGATAGACTTCTTTGAAGTGGTCACTAAAGCTGTAGATGAGGGTAAGGTGGTTCACACAGCCTATCTAGATCTTGCCAAGGCTTTTGACGCCATCTTCCATTCTGGAATTATAGATAAACTCACTAGACTAGGTATAAATCCCTATGTCACAAGATGGGTTACTAACTGGCTCATTGACAGATCCCACACTGTGAAAGTAGCAGACTCCAAATCCGACTTCAGACCAGTGACAAGTGGAGTATCACAGGGTTCAGTCCTGGATCCTCTCCTGTTTGGTATCTAGTTCTCAGAGGTACAGGCTAACACAGAAGGTCTTTAGCTAATGAAGTTCACAGATGACTGCAAACTAGGAGCCATAGTCAAAACTCCTAACGATGTGGCCCTCCTACAAAAGGGCCTCACTGAGAGAAATGCCTGGTGTCAAAGCCATGACCTCAAGCTCAATGCTAAAAAGTGCATTATAATCCTTTTTGGTAAAAACTCTGTACCCATGAACTACCACATAGGTGGTAGTTTTCTTAACACTGAAAGTGTGATAAGAGACCTTGGGACACAGGTGGACAAAAGTCTCTCCCTTGATAATCACATCACCACAGTAGTCAGGAAATCCCTCTACATGGCACACCTCATCACAAAAGGTTTCTCATCCAGGAAAAAAGAGGTCATTGTTTCCCTCTACTCATCACTCATTAGACCCATTATGGAGTACAACACCCCTTTTGTTATGTACCTCGCAAGACATCTACAACAACTAGAAAGGCTGCAGAAATACCTCACAAAGAGGATTACCAGCCTCAAACAGATGCCCTACGCAGACGGTCTCAAAAAACTACAGCTTTACTCCATCGCATATCGCCTTCTCAGAGGTGATCTCTGCCTAACATACAAAGCTATGTCAAACCTAAAGCTGTTGGACATGCTCCACTTAAAGAAATCCCAATGCACACTACACACTCTAGGGACCTAAACCTTGTCACCACCATAAACAGAACATGCTAGAGGGATAGATTCCTGTCCCAGAGACTACCCACACTCTGGAACAAATTACCTATCTATATCAAACCAAGCTCCTCATTAGCACTCTTCAAGAAAAATCTTGATGATTGGATGGGAGATAGGAAATTCACCCTGGGGATCACTTCTGTTGCTCTGCTTGACAGGGGCACAGGAAAATAATTTTTTTGGGTGGCGAAAGCCAGGGTACCTTTTTGGCTGGGCTTATAAAGGCCCTAGGGCCAATAGCCTAGTACTTACCTATGAACATTTCTGCTACTGTACATTTCTAATATAATACATTTCCATAACAAGCATTTTGATATGTAAGTTAGTTTTACAATAACTTGTTAACATACTGCTCACTATTAATACTAAGTCAACAGAGCTTAGCTTGCAACTAAATGATGTAACCATTTCAGGTGTTAGAAAATAAATCTATACAATATGCGACTACATTGGATGGTTTGAATGATGTATTCACATGGGAGCTGTGGTTGCTTTACACAACCGTCTCTGCACTTTGAGAACACTGTTCATTTAAGCCTCTGAAAGTAGCATCTAACTTTATGCACTTACTTCTGTAGTTGAATTCTGAAAGTACAATCTGACATTTAAATGCACACACCATGCAGTGACAGGAGTTGTGAGTATGCATGAACATCACGGCAATGTTTCATGGTACTGTTAAACTGAGTACAGACTTGAAAAATTGTAAAAGATCATTTCAGAAGTAAGCTAATGTTCAGCCTCAGCTTTACTCTAACAACTAGCACAACAAAGCTGTATGACATACATTTAAATGTGATATCTGTGAATAATGAGCTATGGCAATATGTCCATTACATACGTTATGCATTTTATGACACACAGTAAGACTCAAGGCCAGAACAAAGGAATATTCCTTTGAACTGGCTTATTGTTTTTAAAAGCGAATCCAAGCTCTTTCATTGGTGAGATGAATAAGAGGCAGCTATTATGTAGGTTGTAATACCAGACATTGTTAGGGGGTGAAATAACAGTCCACCCAGGGTTGTTGACAGGCATAACACCACAGGCAGATAATCTCTCCACCCCTGGAAGGGCTATTACTTCCCTCTATGACACTCCTCTGGATGCCAATATTGTGCTCAGATGAAGCACTGTTAAGTTGTTTCATATAAAATGTAATGAAAGAGGTAGAGCTTATCTGGGAGTTTAAAAGTTGCTACTAAGTAAACAGCCACAGCTTGAACTAGAGTTTGAAAAGTATCAGTTAAATATATTTGGTCTTCCAACATTCATTTTAGAACCGGCCTTCTTGATCAGTGGTGTGCTATTCCCTAATCTGTAGTTACCCTGTGGGAAGCTACTGGGAGGGTATGAGCCTACTCGTAAGCCCCCAAGCTGAATGCTGCACACTTGAATCTGAGCTGCAGGAAGAAATCTGGCTTTTGTTTGTCAATATATGCCAAAGATTAAGATTATTAAACTTTCTCTGAGACCATGCGGGTTAATAATTGACAGGGCACTAACTACCAGTTCTAGAGTTCACTGGGAGACTTTTAACACCCATGTAGAGAATGAGGGTGATAACTGGAGGGGCATGCCTGACTTGCCTGAACTGAACCCAATTATGAACCATTACTAAACTTTGTTACAGAGTATCCAAAACAGGCCACATTGTATGAATATAAGGCTGACTGACTTAGTAGTTCGTTGTGAAGTCAGCCGTGAGACAGCTGGTACAGAGGATTAAAACTCTGCCCTTTTAATGAAATGCTAACTGTGCCCAGATTACAAGGTTTGACTCCATCCACTTTTATTTGTCTACCATGCGACTCTGAGCAAGTCACTTAACCAGACAATGTTCCCTAGTTGCCTCTGAAAAAGGACAATTTTGTCTAGTACCTGGTCAACAAATTGGGAAAATAAAAGAAATATATATTTATGTGTGTGTGCATATATATATATATATGTGTATATATATATATATATATATATATATATATATATATATATAGATATATGTATACACATATGCACATATACATATTCACACCTACACATATACAGATACGTGTGTATATGTATGTTCTGGATACTCAGTTCAGTTGCACACTCAGCTGCTCATGCAATTAAAAATATACTGGGAAATACAAACATGAACACAGAAAGAAATAATGACAGATTATACTCTGTATACAAACAGATACATATTCTTGGGCATCTCTTAGACACATTCTGGATTACAGAGACTGTGAGACTGTAATGCCTCTAGCTTAGCTCTAGCCCCAGTATACAAAGATAATCAGTCATGTAAATACAGACTTGTAAGTAGTTATCAAGGACCGAGTGGAAAAAAGATGAAAACTGAGTTCATCAGCAGCTGTATTTTGAGAAATATCTACATATTTTAAATATGTTACGAGAACATCATGCAAATTTTTGGCTATTATCTTACAACAAACCACCCAGTTTCATGGTATGATTAGAAATATGTAAATTGGTACAAGGGATTAGAAATATTTCAGGACAATGGCTTAAAACTGTACAGTGTCACGCAATAGATGTAAAAATAGCCAGTTACTTAAGCCACACGTAAAATCAGCCACTACAACATTGTCAGATATGTTAATGGTACTGACCAGCAACTTGAAACTAGTGAAGCAGTTAGAGATCAGGAGACAGAGGGGAAAATGAGACTGCATGGAAGCAGCAATTCTTTGAAAGGCTCTATACCCAAAAGAAATGGGCAGTTACACACCACCACAAAAAATAGAGAGTAAGAAACTGAGACACTTATTTTTACATGGTTATGTTGCAGTAGATGTCAGAAAAATGTGCAATGTCAGAATTTTTTTTACCACTGATTTAAATTAGCAAGGGAAATATTTTTGTTGAAATACTTCCCTTTTCAGTTATAACCGAAAATGCAATACTGTATTATGGGCAATGGTAAAAATTACACTCACCTTAGCAATACACTATGCCAGCCTTTATAAACCTCTGGAATCAATACAGGTACTGATACCAGAATTTAAGTGATAAAAAATGTTCTTGCCATGGTTTATAGCTAGGTGGACATAGCTTTTTGTTTAAATATAGTGATGGGGGGCTTATTCCCTTGTTTTGCTATCCTTCATGAGAGCATGCCTGAGCAATATGAGAACAAAGCAAGCAGTGAAATTAATGAAGGATTTATAAAGCATGTACCACTTCTAGCAGTGTGCTATGTGACAGTACTTCTGGGTCCATGTCATA